>NC_067463.1:11750000-12037500 GCF_025434085.1 Hippocampus zosterae | reverse complement strand
AAAAAAAAAAAACGACCATGTATAGTAAGGCGTTTTTAGTCAACAAAACGACGATGTATAGGAAGGAATTTTTGGCCCCAAAAAATGACCATGTATAGTAAGGCGTTTTTAGCCGAAAAAAAAGACCATGTATAGGAAGGCGTTTTTAGCCGAAAAAAATGACAACGTACAGTCAGACGTTTTTAGCCGGAAAAAACGACGATGTATAGGAAGGCGTTTTTAGTCAACAAAACGACGATGTATAGGAAGGAATTTTTGGCCCCAAAAAAATGACCATGTATAGTAAGACGTTTTTAGCTGAAAAAAAATGACCAGGTATAGTAAGGCGTTTTTAGCCGAAAAAAATGACCATGTATAGGAAGGCGTTTTTAGCCAAAAAAAATGACAACGTACAGTCAGATGTTTTTAGCCGGAAAAAAACGACCATGTATAGGAAGGTGTTTTTGGCCGAAAAAGAACGACCATGTATAGTCGGGCGTTTTTTGCCGAAAAAAAACAACCATGTATATTGAGGCGTTTTTGGCCCAAAAAAACGACCATGTATAGCAAGGCATTTTTAGCCGAAAAAAACGACTATATAGCACGCCGATTTTAGCCAAAAAAAACGACCATGTTTAGTAAGGCGTTTTTAGCCGAAAAAAACGAACATATAGAGCACGGCGTTTTTAGCCGAAAAAAAAACGACCATTTATAGGAAGGCGTTTTTAGCCAAATAAAGCGACCATGTATAGTAAGGCGTTTTTAGCCGAAAAAAATGACCATGTCAAGTAAGGCGTTTTTAGCCCAAAAAACAACCACTTTTTTGGAAGACAAATGCTATGATGTGTGATCATGAAAAAAAATATCTCATGAGTATAACTGACTGCTGTGTTGTCGGTGTACGAAACAAAGTACAGTAAATACCATGTTGGCCTGACAATAGTTACTTCTATGCCACCGTCAGTCATAATACAAAAAGCATTGTGGTTGAATTACATACAGGTTCGGGATGAACGTTTGGATGAGCAGTATTTCCTTGATGATGGGGAATGAACAATGAGTCAATTGTTTTTTTAAAAAAAAAAACCAACAAAAAAACAAACCAGATGGCGTAATACGATCAATGAATTGGTGATCACGCCCATCCCTAATTCACATATTTGTAAAAAACAGTGAATAGCTGATATTAGTCACTAACCTGAATAGATTGATATTCAATCACACTTTGTTGTCACTGGAGTTTTATCAATAGAATGCAGGGCTAGAATTTTCTTTTCTTAGACCATTACAACTCCAAAAATGAAGGGTGATGACACGGTTCCTTCCGTATTCATAAGAAATGTCCTTTTTCAGGCACTCATGGTAGAATAAAAGAGGTCAAACGTGTCATTATGTAACATATGGTCTTTATGATGTGACAGTCTCTTTAAGCTTACATGCATCTGTCTTGAATGTACACTCACATGCTCATTTCGTCGAATAAGATACATCACGACAACCTGTGCCACGACAAAGATAACAATGCTTGGTTTCAACTCAAGTAGTCATCAAAAAAATTGTTAATTAATGTCTGTTGTGGATTTTTTTTGGAGGGGGGGGGTGCGGAATGGGGTGTCTAATATTGGAGAGATTTCACAGTATCTGTACATTCCTCAATAGAAACATCAAAATACAATATTCCAACTGAAAGCAATGTCATCTTTGTGAAGGCCTTTTTTTTTGGACACAGGATTTGCGAGTGTAATTCTTTCCGCACAATAAGAAAAGGTCATCGGGCAGTGCACTAAACTACATTCAAAGAGTAAACACACAACAGTAACTGCGCACCAAGAAATCAATAGGCAAATATTCATCAGGCACAACATTTTCTTAATACAGTGAAGTCAGCAGAGCGGACAAAGTTACAACATGAGGAAAGTAGAACAACACGGCCGTGTCGGTACATGGGCTCTGAAGCTGCATGCAGACCTGTCTGACTGCTGAACAGCTTCAAAGAAATCCAAAGTCACTACTTCAATGGCCCCAAACGCGGTGGTATTCGTCACCTCCAAGAAAGAACAATACAAACTTTTGGGTCTGTGTAGTTCAAAGGTTGTCAATCTTTTCCACTTTTTTTGTCTATTATATGAAAATGAGACGTAAAAATATGAATCTGGCTGTAATAACATTTACATTTTGCCACCTCTCAACTATATATACGAGTACCCTTCTATCAAGACCAAACATGTATTGCTAGCAAGGCTGCCAAAATTATTATACAGTGCATTTGGTAGCAAAGTTGGCCCGAGGCATAAATAAACTTATCGGGTGGGAGGGAAAATTTATCTGCAAATGAATCTGCATAGTTTTTATACAATATTCAACATTTATGTAGCTTCGTGATTTCATTTGTTGTACTATATTGTTGTTCTTGCACTACAAATTATTTTTGGACGTCGCTGTTGCAGTTTTGCTCAAAAGAACAATAAGAATCAGATGAATGATCATGCTGACAGTAAATATAATTCACGGATCTATTTTTGTGATGTTTAGTCAGACTCAATTGGTGAGTCCCAAAAGGTACATGGACACCGTCTAGTGGTATGAGACGATAAAAAAAAATCACAAATTGTTCACTTGACAATGGTTTAAACTTTTTTTGTTTGTTTTATCACAACACATTACACTTGCTAAGTACAGTTCAATTGTATTTTGTGTGGTACAATACATTTGCATTTAATTTACTGTTTTATGTTGAAAAATGGATCCAAATGGTATTTAACTCAACGTGTCACACATTTTCATTGAATTATCAGTACATGCTTTTATTTTTATATTCAAGCGCAGTATTCACGTCAAACTGTGCATCATGTTGCAGCAGGTTAAAATATAACCGAATACATTTTTAGGAATAAAACCTCTGCTGTGTTTGTGATGAACACTTGAGCCTACTATGCTACCATACTTAAATGTTGTTCATAATGGTTTATTTTTTTCAAGGTGGTACAGGGTGTAAAATGTTTTGAGAACCACTGCCCTAAATGATACTCATATCCCACAGTGCTTTACCACAAGGAATGTAAATCAACCGGAGTCCACTTGGTTGACCTTTTTATCTTTTTCGTTTTCAATTATTCATTATATTCAAATACAAATATGACAAGTCAATAAGTTGCGGGATTGGCGGAAATAGAGGGGCCCCAAATTCAAACTTAGCTTCAGGCCCCATGGAGGTTTGGGCTGTCTTTGATACCAATCAAACTTGTACTAACCGAGCATGAGTTCAAGGAAGCGCAAATAATTTAATGGTTCCTCCAGTGCTCCTTTTTATGGAGTCCCAAAATGCTAATGTCTTTGGAATGATTTGTAGCCAATGTTCAACACCAGTTGCAATACAGCAACTGGCTGTATTTCTTCTTAAAATGTGTCCCTTGACACAGAAAGAAAGAAAGCTCGAAAGAAAGATTGGATCAAGATCTCGGTATCTTCTCACTAGTTTTTCAACCTGACACCGTATTATGAATGAATGTTCGGTTCAGTTCAGGCACGCCCAGATACAATTCCACTTGTTCACATGTGATTAGGCTTGCATTTTACACCACAGTGGGCAAGGCATGTGCATATTGTGCTCTAGGGCCACACTTTTTTTCTTTAAGGGAGATGGGCTAGGTCAACTTAACTCTCTTAAACTGAGGTTAAAAAAAAACGAAGATAAATATGTATGTAAAAAAATGTTTAAATGGTAAAAGAATGAATTCTCCTTTTAATTCAAATTCATCAACTAGTTATTTAACACACTGTATATTTTGTATGTCATCCAAATATCTACTTTCAATACCACCTATCCTGATTAGGGATGCTGGTATTTTTTTTATCATTTATTATAATTCAATGAAACAATTTATTCGATTGATGAATATGAACACTCTAAATTGTCCCTAGGTGTGAGTGTGAGCGTGGATGGTTGTTCGTCTATGTGTGCCCTGCGATTGGCTGGCAACCGATTCAGGGTGTCCCCCGCCTACTGCCCGGAGACAGCTGGGATAGGCTCCAGCACCCCCGCGACCCTAGTGAGGATCAGGCGGTACGGAAGATGAATGAATGAATGAATACAAAATAACTTAAATCATGAATAAATACATTTCAACAAACGCATTTTAGAGGGGGAAAAACAGCTAACAACTATTACAGGACGCTTGAAAATGAAAATGTTGGACAGGCTGGAGTAAAGAACGGAGCGAGCTGTAAACGTACTGTATGTGGTACCCCCTGTGTAGATGTTAGCCTCCCGTAGATAGCGTGACATCACAGCAGCGAGTGTGTGTCATCCGCCTATGGATTAAAAAGATAAAACACAACACTGTACAGTGTGGTGTATCGGTAAAGAAAATCCATCCGTTTTCTACCATCCTAGCTGACTTTGGGCAAGGTCGGGCATGCCCAAGTCTTATCCAGCTTGTTATATGTCTCCCTCCTCCAACACATCTGATTCAAATGATCAGCTCATCAGCAAGCCCGAATCAGATGTGTCAGAGGGGGGCGCCATTCAAAACAGGCTGGATAGGTGCTCTTGAGGACCGGACTTGGGGACTCCTGGGGTAGAGCGTCCAACCGGAATCCTTCGCCAGCCAATCACAAGACACATACAGAAAAAAGTTAACATTCGCACACGCATTCACACCTGTGGACAATTTTGAGTCTTCACAGAACCTCACATGCATGTTTGTGGAAAGTGTGGGGACGTTAGTTTAGTCGTAAAGAACACACATGCAAATATGACTGAGATTCAAACACCTAACAACCTCAGAACTGTGAGGCAGACGTGCTAACCACTCCATTGTAAACCACACAACTTTATTTAATTGAAGTATTTTGGAATCGTCTAAAAAAAATGCTATGAAATGTTATACTGAAATGAACAGAACCACAACGTTTGTCTTAATGACACAGGCGCTCCTGTCCCCATAGCTCCCCATCATTTACCTGTCTGTAAACACTGCTCTCTCGCGACGATGCAAGCTCATCTGCGAGAGCTTCTGGTACTCCGATGGCGAGTGGTCCTGACTCGCTCTTTAGGGAGCGCTTGCAAGATGGTGACTGCCGTCTTGGCCCAGTAGTCCACTTCTGTGAAGACGCGGAACACCCACAGCTTCAGCTCAAAAAGGGTCAGGCTGTCCGGCTAGGAATGAAACACAGAGAGGAAAGGTGCATTTTCCCAATTTAATTTATTCTTGTTTTTTGTTTTGCTCATGCTCAGAAATGATCTTGCAGCAAAACTCTGTCCAACTTTTTTTTTTTGGGGGGGGGGGGGGATTGAGCACGTAATAACAAAGGGAAACTGTTTTGTATTGAGATAAGTTCCTTTTCTCATTGTGCAAAGTAATCAAAATGGGTATTGTTGTAATAGACAGTAAAAATGGATACACCGTTTTTACTTTTGCCCATTTCAGGATCTGTACTTTTTAGTTCAAGAATGAGGAAGCTACTTCTGTTTTTACTAAACATTTTTCTACACAAGTATCTATACTTATGTACACTGAAAGAAATTGGTATGGTAGTTACTTGGAAGACAAAAAAACCTACTCTGATTTTTTTTTTCACTCATAAATTCAAAGTCAATTTTATAAGGAGAGTTCTTAAGTAATTTTACTTCAATGTTATTATTATTATTTAGGAGTTAAAAATCTGGTGTACTAGGTTTTTTTTAATTAAATGTCACTCAAAACTTTTTTCAGTGCACAGCATGAGTACCTTTGTCACCTCTGACCCTTGATCCCGTGTCAGCGTTACCATCGGGGCCTACCTCTACGCTGTCATTCAAACTTGGCATCATCATCGCCGGGCCGTCTACAGCTTTGACAAGTTCTCCAGTCATGTTTATGAGAAACGAGAGCCTCTCCTTCACCATTTTCCTCAGGGTCTCGTACTCCCCCGTCCCACTGCCCATCTCTTCATCCTCTTTGGCAATGGCTCTCTCCATTAGGCCTCGGCACTGGATCAGGGCCGCGTGCAAGCGCCATAGCTTGTCCGGGGTGTCCAGCTGGGAGGACGGAGGAGGTACGGACACCAAACGACTGTCCCCAGCTATGACATCAGCAGTGAAGGTCTCCCGCTTGCTCTTTATAGGGAACAATTGCATGCAAACAAAGTGAAAATCAAAACAGACAAAATTATCGTGATGAATGCTTTCTACTCAGTTCTAACGGTACTCTATACAGTCTACAAAATTGAATGGCCATTTCCGTTTGGCGGGTGACCAGTCCAGTGTTTACCTCGCCTCGCTTTCATACAAGGGGGACGGACATTTTGCCAATTACTGTCAAGGAAAATGACATCGTAGTGCCAAAGGGTCGAGCTAACGACTGTCACAGCTCACCTGTTCTCTGGGTTTGGTTGTGGCGTTCGCATGCCTGAGAAGAGTGAAATATAGTGAAGTCCTATTTATAGAAAGTTTCATAGAATGCAAAGTGTGCGACAAGCATCGTTTGTATTTTTTGCTCCCATGTTTAAAAATCACTAAACATTTACAGCGCTAAATTTTAAGGCCACCTTCAATTTAAGTTGCACCATCATTTATAAAGATTGCTGGTACAATCTACAAAGTTTAATTAAGGTTGAATCTACTGTCAGCTTGGTTGTCTTTATTTATACTGTACACATATTTTGTACCTTAAAGAATTTGGGCTGTAAGCTAATGATGATGTGATATGTTGCGATTCACTATGCATGTGATTCGATTAATTGAGCGACTACTACCGGTGTCTCGTCAAAAAGCAAAATAATCACGTGTGGCAGCGTAGTTGAGAAATGTTACGGCATAGACTGGGTTAGTGCTAAACATTAAGCTACCGGTATATTATTCAAGTGGCATGCATAGTGTGCAGGTTAGTGAAAAACTAAGGCACATTTGGACTACCGGTAGTTTTCAAAGTCATGTATTGTCACCGCCATAGGAAAATAATGCTGTAATAAACCAACAAGGATCCGTTGTGTTGCACTGGATCTGGGTTTGCTATGAAACAGTCTCCATCATTGCACTTAAGTCAGGGGTATCCAAAATGGGTCCTCAAGGGTCGCTGTCCTGCCTGTTTTCCATCTGTCCCTGCTGCAACACAGCTGATTCAAATGATGAGGATAGTTCTCATGCTTCTTCAGAGTTTGCAGATGTCTGACTTCAGTCATCTGTCTATTTAAGCAAGTTCTGTGATTGCTTTTAAAAATGTAGCCGTATCAAAGATAAGAGCAGAAAACAAATGAATGAGGGTCAGATCATATCTGAAGAAGAGCAAACAAGGTTTTGCGCCAAACTGCTCCCTTAGTTACAAGTCAGGTGCGTGAGTAGAGATGATGAGGTAACGAACTGGCAAGAAACCAAAGAGGAGATAATTAAGAAGGAAAAGAATGTGGGGATGGTAGATGAAGGCTTCACGGCCAGGCATTGGCGGACGTTTGCGGGGAGTGGGTGGGGGTCACCAACCCACATCTCTTAATGCTTCATATCCGGTTTAGCCCCGCCCCCCCAAAGGAAAAAAAAACAACCCCCAGCCCTCTTATCTCTTCATAACACACGTCCTCTTCATGGTTCCTTCAATTTCCTTACACTTTAAGTATGGCAGTTTAGGTTCACCTAAATTTTTAACTCATTCACTCCCAAAGACGTTTTTAAACGTCTTTTCAGACTTGGTCTAGAATTGGCCGGTACTGAATGAGTTAAAAATGGAGACTGGTTGCATAAGAGGGTGCCAGTAATCCTCTCAAATACTTCTGAACATGCCTTTTAGCAAGCCGCCCCTAATGTTCTGTTTATACTCATTACTGTCTTTTTGCAGGTAAAATACTTCTGAACATGCCTTTTAGCACGCCACCCCTAATGTTCTGTTTGTATGAAGTACTTTTTGCAGGTACATCTCAAAATATGTGAAAATCATGAACAACAAATGTACTGACTTAAATACTGAACATTATGAACTGTACATTACAAAGACTGTAATCGTATTTGGGTAACCCCAACTGACTCTCACCCAAATACATTTGTGCACAGCTGTCATGCCCTACATTATGTGTATGTGCCCTGTGACCAAAGGGCCACAGAATCGATTCCTTCTGACTGGCATAGGAATATGCCCTTATCATAGACCCTTAACAATGGTTTGTTAGTGTGAAAAAAATGGGCAATGCCTGCAAATTAAAGTACCGGTACTCTAAATAAATAGTGCCTCCCATATTTTGTGAACCTTATAACGTTACTAAGTTCACATGTATTGCGGTGTCATATAATGGGAAAATTATCATTATTTCAATGATCTTGACCCAACTGTTGCCATCCTGTAATTTCTTATATGGCCTGTACTCATCAGGGCCACAGGTGACCTCGAGCCTATCTCAACTGACTTTGGAGAATTCATTGATTTTACCAGCAGTTAGACTGCTGAGGCAAGACTAGAGCAACCCCAAAGCATGGGTCAACCAAGCATCTGCTTAGGATATGACCACACGTGCAAATAACAGTCAACAGATCCAGGAATCCTCATTCATTCACTCATTATTTTTGGGGTGAGGGTGGTAGTATTGAGCAAAAGCTAAAGTTTTAAGGCCTTTATATCATTATTATGAAATCGCTAATTGATTTTATTCAATTTTTTAAATAACCAACCAACTGACACTTTAACAGAAAATATTAGGCCTAAAGGATGTTGTGTATCCCATTCCGTGCTTTATTATTTGAAATATTTTGTAAATCAACTCTCTTTGGCTCTTGTATTTTTATTTGTTTTAGTCATTGTAATCCCTCCACAATGAGTGCCAATAATCTGTATTACTGTCAGAAATACAGGGCTCCAAACTCAAATTTGTCTCATGGAGACGTGAGCTGGCTCTGGGCAACAGACACAAACACGTTAAATGTCACACAAACAAACACGTGGAAACGTGTTAATTTTCCATTTAACTGTTAATCTCTTTCTCTCTCTGTGTCTCTTTCTCACACACCACGCACATACACCGTGTAGATTTGTGGAAAACGTGAGGTCTCTCTCCCACTCACATAAAGTTCCAGTAAATTGGAGATCTCCAGAAGCAAAAGTTCGGCTATAGCAGCCGCTCGGGCCGCCGTCGTCCTGCCTTGATCGGGCGCCCCGGCCGCACCACTCCGCCGGTCTGCCATCTGACCTCCCGAAAGCTCCAGAAGAAGCGAGGGCTCGATCCTACTTCCAGGAAAGGCTGAACGGCCCCCGGATCACCCCGGCAACGAATCCATCGTCATTCCTAAATTAACTTCAGCCTTTGCGAAACTCCAAAAAGCCCCTTGTATGTTTTGGGGGCAGTAACACGTTTCCGACTCCGTCACTTCGCGTTCTGCAGCAGGATTTACGGCCGACTCTCCGCCCATTCCCCCAGGAACCTGATGCCTGCACCGAGGAATTTGGAACGATCCGCGGGGGCGGAGAGCGGAGCTGGACGGGAAGACGCAGCTCACTCCACAAAGCTGTTATTTATAAACTTTTTGCTGACTGACGAAGGCTGTTCAAACGGTCCAAATAAAAGTCTGGTGTTGCCGGTAGAAGCGGCTTTACTTGTTAAGCGTGTTCATTGGTTATATTCGATATAACAAAACACAGGTAGAAATGGTGGTAGCCGAAAACAATAATGCTCGTTAACATATCAATACAGAATATCAATAAGATTATTTACATTTTTTTCTTCTTAAGATTAACGTGCATGTCTAAGTGGATGCCCCAAAAATAAATACAGAAAAAGTTCATTTATTTCAATAATTTCCTTTCAAAAAGTGAAACCTGGATGTTTTATTTGTTTACCATACACAGAGTTACACATTTCAAGCCTGAATTTATTTGGTTCCCAGAAATCCGGTTTACCTTAATTTCGGCGAATTACAATGACCTGGACGACAGAGAATTAGGTGATTGTAAATGTCTGAAAAATGTAATACCGTATAACAAAAACGTTAGCACATCTGTCTCACATTGTTCTGAGGTCATGTTTTAAATTCCGGACATTCCCGTGTGGAATTTGCATGTTCTCTCCATGCCTACGTACCTACCACATTCGGAGCAAAGTTCCGTCATAACCGAGGACCCCCAGTGCAGTAGTTTTTCTGTGGTGTTGCGACATGAAACAATACCAGCTAAGCACTGTAGAGGTCAGCCAAGGCACCTGCATTGTAAACAGCGGTAGAACAAGAATTAGCAGCTAATATTGTAGCATGTCCGATTGAATGAGGAAATGGCGACGATCGCATATGTATATACCTTATCAATTTGATAGTTACCGCTTGTTTCTGTAATAATAAATGTATCGAAGTAGATGTGAGTAGCTGGCGCTCCGTCTCACATATAGCTCGTTGGTTTTGAAATGAACGCTCTTGTTGGCTACAGCGGCTCATCTGAGTCCGACAGTGATGGAGACTCCGAGAATGTAAACAGTAATCGTGGAGGGTAAGGTAACGCCTATACCAATGTTTGGATGTTATCTTTTATATGTTTTTGCAGTTGGCTAGCCGACGATTGCTTTCAAATGCCAAACGTTCAAATGACCTCTGATTGTGGATCACTTCATTTATTGTGGCTTTTCTTCTCTGCACCCTTTTTCAACCAAATTAGTAGCATGAGAACGGATGTCGTTGATGGGGCTCCACCGGACAAGAAGACCCGGAACTACTTACTAGAGACTGATTCTGCCACCAGTGAGTCTGATGAATCTGACCACGGACACCTGGAATCTTACAAGTCGTTACAGCCAAGTAAAAAACAGTCCAGTCTGACTTCTTCTTCTCCCGCCACAACCAGCCCTCACAAACTGCCCCCTCCTAGTCTGCATGGCTGCTCAGAAAGCAGCGTGTTTGCAAACCCATTCAAAGCTCAGGCTGAGCAAAAACTCAGTGCCTTGCAGAAACATGTCCCGCTCACAATGCAGGCCAAGCCCTCTCAGATTGGAGGCAAGAGGATATGCGTCTCCTACAGGAAAAGTGGAAGATGTAGATTCGGGATCAAGTGCAAGTTTGCACACGACAGTGATCTCCAGACAACAGTTACTTCCAATGACTCTCATGCAAGTTTGAGTGACGAGGGGGAAGTTGGGTCACGCACGGGCACCTCTCAGAAGACCCCGAAAGAGGCTGAGAAAGACGAGTCAGAAGGCCAGATGATGAAGAAGCGCAGGGTTGGTGTGAGCGACACACTGATCCCTCCTAAGAAAGCCATGAAGCAGTTCAACATGCTGAGAAGCAAAGAACGCCACAATATGTACTGATGTAAACATTAGGTGGGACACTGTAAAGATGGCTGATAAAAAGTGACTTCCTGTCTACCCATAAATCTCATCTGGAGTACCAATAAACAATAAGTTTGTTGTTAAGACATTTATTTACATCTTATAAATGAAGAGTTGGCATATCTGCTCCAAGAGCATCCCGACCACAAAGCTTGCAGCACATTTTGCTCAAAGCCCAAACTGCAAACAATTATCTGTACAGGTCATCAAGCTGACAGCCACGAACAAGCAATGACAGGTTCAGTTACTGAGTACAAGAACAACCTCTTTTCATGTTATATAAATAGACAATCTTCTTTTTAATCCCGACAGTAGACTTTGACAAGGTGTTTATCCACAGGTGGCGTTCGACTCAGCATGACTTAGATTTGTTCTTGATTTTACTGCTTGGTGCTTTCCACCGCCTTTATTACCGATTCGTCTTACTGTTTATTGTGTATGTTAAATCGCTCCATGTACAGCACTTTGTATGCAGCGGTGGCTGTTCGAAAGTGCTCTATAAATACTGTTGACTTGACTTGACTAACAGTTCAGGTGTTAACTGAAAACGCAAATACAATATGTTAGTGACAGTCCTAATGTCAATAGTCATTATATATAATGTGGACTTAATAAACACATGGCTTAATTAACACTTCAAGGTCAAGGTCATCTTATTCTAACCTGTCCGGTTGCTATGGATTTCTACAGTATATTTTGGGTGTGAATTTTCAAGCTCGTATATGAGAGGACGCATACTGGACATTATATGTTGTGACGTCAATTACATAGAATTATGCCTTCATAGTGCCTATTAATAGGAAAAGCGTTACAACAATCAATCAGCGCACTCCCTTAAAAAGCTAATGACGTTTGCAGGAATACTATGTACAAAGTTACGCACAGACATATGATTCCCTGATCAGCTATTCTAAAAAAAAGCTACCAAAAACGAATGAGTGATCCTAAATGAAGCTTTTAACTTTGCATTACAGTATTGTTGTGGGTGACATCATGTGGCCTCTTTAGGGTGTGTGCATCCTTCTCATTTCAAATGATGATCCGCTGTACGTCCGCCGCAGTGTTGTTGGACAGGATGTCCCCTTGGTCCATTTGCTCCCAGGCAACCCCGCTCGCTCCCACTCGTTCCGTTGGACGGAAGGAATTTGCTGGTGGAGAGGAGGCTGCCAGCACTGGATTGTTCCTGTTGGAGGCCTCCTGTGGCTGGGATGAAGACAGTAGCGGGGGGCCGGACGTGGTTGTCTGCAGGGTGGTAAGCTGCTGAGAGGTGGCTAGGAGTGGGATTTGTTGCATGGGAGTCTGGGACTGGCTGACTGGCTGGAAGGTCATTTGTACGATTTGCCCGTGGCTCTGTTGCTGGGAGGAGTAGGGATGAAGAGACTGTACCTGGGATTGGGCTTGGGACTGAGCCACCACCGATGGGGAGTGCAGGGCGAGTTGCGGAGACTGTGGAACAAACTGGACGGGCATCTGGAGCTGAAGTTGCGTCTGCTGCTGCTGGTGGTGGTCGGCAGGCGATGGGGGGTCGATAGGGGAAAGGGCAATTGTTACTGGCACCTGCATGGTGTGGAGTGGTTGCTCTTGTCCCAGGAGAACCACCTGGTGACTGACTTGCGGGGCCACATTACCTCCCTGTGCAACCTGAGCCACTTGAGACCCGACATGTCCTTCCTGGCCCGGCGGCTGAACCTGCCCCCCCTGGCCGCCTCGGACTATTTCCAGGCTACCAGCTCCCACCTCTCCTTGCACGGGGGTGACCGGCAGCTCCAGCATGGACGCGGGGGTCGTGATGAGGGCGCCGGCGTTGGCTGCGAGCGCCTCGGCTATGAGTACTTCTGGGTGACTCTTGGCTTTATGGGCCACCACACAGTCTTTCTTCTCAAACTTCTTGCCACAAATGGAGCAGGAAAACTGATAGGTGGCATCGGCGTCGTGCTTCTTCATGTGCCAGTTGAGGGAGGCCTTCTGGCGACAGGTGAAGCCACAGATCTCACACCTATTAGCACACAAGAACATGTTCCAGTTAACCCATTTCAGGAATGCGGTGCTGTTATTTACGTCCGTGCAAATTATGGAAATCCTGGAGGCACTGACTGGAGGGGCTTCTCTCCGGTGTGGATCATGCGATGGACAGCCAGATTGTGGGAACTCTTGAAGGCACGAGCACAGAACTCACAGATGTAGTCTCTCTGGTCTAAAAATCACAAACAAAAATGAATGGCAAGACCCAAATAACTATCACCAACACGGTGCACATTTTACAGCTCAACGTGTACCTGTATGGTGTTTGGCATGACGAAGTAGCTGCTTTTGAAGTCTGAAGAGTCTTCCACATGAAGGATGAGGACACACGTACTTCTTTTTCAGCAAGTGCTGGTATTTGATATGGTGCTGGTGTGTGAAACATCGCAAACAATTGAAAGGTTAGGCTCAATAGGTTGTCTGCATTTGCACTAATATCGGGATAGGAATTTGTGTTCTTATAGCAGCAACATAACATGTACAGTCTTGTATGAATCTCAATGAACCATAGTCACCGCCACAAACCTTTAAGACAATATTCAAGTCAGCATTACAGTCAATATTTGGATGGAAAACACTTCTAGGTCATGAACTGAAATCATCGAACCAAAAAATCGGGAGGTGCAGAAGCATAACACAAACTAGAAACTGCATGAAAAGTCAGAGGGCTGCTCTTTGTGCGCATATACACTCTTTTAATAGAGCTGAATGAAGTTTTTCCTCATTCCTGTATTTTCTGTTTGTGCTTTCGAACCAATGGCGCAAGTATGAAATAGTGAGTGAAAAACGTTGGCCCTAAATGCAATTTGGTTGGTCGCATCATGTGGGGTGCTGTGCCAGCGAGAACTAAAGATGAAGCAGAAAAGCGCTCCAGTTCAATGTTGCCCATCGAAGGGAGCTGACAACAGAGCGACATGTCTGTTTGACCCGTTGACCCACAAGGCAAGGAGAAGAAGAGGGAAGGAAAATCATTTTCCAGGACGACTCAAGTTTTTCCACGACATTTTACTTTTCCCCCCTCATTTTCCATGTATTTTCCACGACTGAAAATTTCATCAATCCGTTTCCAGGTTTTCCAGGACATGCGGGCACCCTGTCGAATGGCATAGCAACAGTTAATAGCATTTACCTGCAGGTAGCGTGGATGAGCCAGGACAGTGCCACATCCCTCAATTTCACATCGGACGTACTGCACTGGGGGCTTCTTTCTGCATGGGAAAGGTCATCAGGGTCATCAGGGCTGGGCAGACTCAGTGCCAGTATTAACCGATATGTATGTACGTAGTCAAACTCATGAGGGGATGCCTTGAAAGTGCCAACTTGTTCATGGCCCCACCATACCTTCTTTTTGGCAGCCGTGGCGTCTTATCATCTTTCTTCCGTCGACCCCTCCTTTATGGAGGTAGAACCAATTTTGGAACTTACATTTCCGAGAATGAATGCAGACTAATCAGCTAGTTTGTCTGTATCTTACTTCCTCGGCCCGTCGGGGTCATCCGCCAATTCTTCTTCAAGCTTCACTTCCATCTCTGCGTTCTGTAAGTTGTCTGAGCCCTCCATTTTTATCTCTTGCACCTCCTCCTTCTTGGGCGCTTTCTCCTTTTCTTTCTTGTCCTTATGTCTCGGAGGAATCCGGCGCTTTGGCTTGGGTGCATCCCTGAAACAAGGGACCGCATGTTATTGGACAAAGTCAAAGGTGAGCGTACACACCTGGAACAATAACTACAGCACTTGCACCACATTGCGGCACATACACAAATCCTTCCGCCTTGGGGTCGTAGCTCTGATCATTTAAATCGTCTCGAAAGGGAACGTCCTCATCACTGCTGATAACCTCTTCCTCGTCTGCTTCACTAAAAAATAAAAATCATGTTTAGCTTTCAGTAATGAGTACGATGATGCACTTGAGTCAAGTTTACCCCTGAGGCAGTGAAGCTGAAGCCGCAGTCAGGTCATTTGTGTTGCCTTGAAATTGAGGGTCCTCCTTATCCACAAAGTGACAACCAACGCCTTTGCTCTTTTCTTCTCCGTTTTTACTAAGAAAGGGAAAATCACAACAGCTCAATAAAGAGATGTGTCATGTTGCCTCGAACCACATTTAATGATCACACAACACAAGCATGTACTGGATAGACAACATTAGGTGCACTTATACAACGGACTGAGATCAAATGCGACTGTCGTATCCCAAAAAGAAAAAAAAAGTGCTGTGAAAAAGATCGAGGAGGGACCATGTCTGCTTTCAAGCGTGTTGAGGTGGATGGGAACCCGATTGTTGTCACAGCTACAATTGCTGAGCTGTGCATTGCTGCCCCTACCAAATATAAGCAAGTCGGGTGAAACTTGGCGAGTTTGCCAACTAGTGTGCCATTTTAATTCAGGGCTATCCAGAAATAGCAGACAAAGTAAAACGCTTCCAGGGGTTTCCGGGAAAGCTGCTTCTTCCGCTAAAAGCAAAAGGATAGATGAACACTGATACCGTTTCAGTGTTTGAAAGATCACGGGAAAATGAAATTAATTGTTGACAGATTTGATTGAAATTGCATAGATATTATGATAATTTCATCAAGATTTTAATTGATATTAATTTTCATGTGTTGAACATTGCAAAAGTATGCATGAGTATGCATATAGATAGGTGTGTGCATGTATATATAAAATATGTATTTTATTTGTCACAAATAATTCAGTTTCCTTTTCATTAAATTATCACTGAAATCTTTTTTTTTTTATCCTGAAAGTTTTGGTATATTTTTAATCAAATATTTTATGTGTTTCAATGCTGGTGTTGACAAGGTTTTCTTTTGCCACGTTTACCATCATTAATTTAAATATAAATCAATACTAAGGAACTACCATTCTGTAATTCTTTGCGTTGTGTCAAGATAACAGATTTGTGGAAGTCTCAAGGCTTTGTCAGTCTTTAAATCTCATCTATAAATGCTTTACAAGGTATAGATGGCGCTCACTTTCGATGAGCTCAAACAAAATAGTTAATTAATGATTGGTAAGTGCTTTGTAACTACCTGAAGGAATGGATGCATGTATTAAAAATATATTTATTGGGAAAAAAAATCTGCTAACACACTCGCTAACCAATTAGTACATGTCTGAAAAGTTTATGTGTAAGTGCACGCATGGGTATCGAAATAGTGTGTTCATCCCTTGCGTACTTTCTAAATGATCATAAGAACCACAGGCAATTCCAAAATAACGGATTGGTATGTGACGCGATACATAATCTAGAAGGGTTGAATCTGTCATTTATAAAGTATAAAAATGCAATCATTACGCATGTTTTAGATGCTTAATGATGAGTAAAACATTTGCACCTGTGTTCATTAACTACATACGCATGATTGGCCATGTCAGAAACATCCTTGATAAATGATAAACTCAGTATGCCGAACTAATGCTTATTAGTGTTTACTTATTATACGGTGTTAGCAAAGACTTTGAAAGTCCTCGTCGCATTTCGGTCATCCGTCATATTCGAAAAACAAAGCTTTTCCATTGAAACCAACTTGAAGAAACGTTAATTTGTTTATGGTACATGTACACGATTGTGATTGAGTCACTGTAAATCTGAACTCATTTTAGGAACAAAATAAACTTACATGTCATACTTTTCTTTAATGTTCGCCTCTCCCGAAGCGGCTAAGAAACAAGGAGAGAAAGCAGCAGTGAATACAACTTCATGAACCCAAAGCAACCCACTGTCTTCAATAAACACAAATTCACAGCCGAGTACATTTTTATTATTTTCCAGTGAAAAATCCGGTTGTGGAGTCCGTTAACACCCGTGTCATATTTGGAGCAGCAGTCAGCTTACGGTTCCAGTTTCGTGCACTGTTATGAGTTGCCGTCAACAAGTGGCTCACCAACTCGATGCTCTATTCCAAGCTCAGTTTTGCACACTGGCTTGCCAGAGCTGCGGACAACCCTGCCAGATGGAGGCTTGGCTCGACTCTGGGCTGGAGAGAGCCTGGAGGGAAGAGCTGGCGTAGAAGAGGAGGAGGAGGAAACATTGAACATTATTATTATTATTATCATCCCTGTCATGTCAGAGTTTGGCCCATACTGAACATAAATAAAAGTTGAGATTTTTGGCTTGAACGTAAACTTTCACGATGAACCTAAAATGCCCGATAAACTTTGCAGGGCAACTTAATTTGAACTGAATGTCCACCTGTTCAATCATTCAGGACTGTTAGCACAACTTGATATTCTCTAACAAGGTGTTTGGACCAAAAAACACAGCACCAGGGTGTCACATTGGTCTTTCAGCTTCCTTTTAGAGAACAGCATGTTGCACTAAAATGCTGTCCAGGTTATCTAGGGTCAACCATGGGGCCGTGGGCACGTGCATATAAACATGTTGAGGACAAATTCAATTCACATGTAAAGATTATCGGGCATTTTAAGTAAATCCTGAAATTAACACTCATTCAGTATCAGCCAATTCTAGACCACATTTTTTTCCCGTTTATTTATTTATTACCCCAAGTCTTGGAAAAATTGAACATAAGTATCTGGGGTTGAACGTGTTGAGTGTGAAAAGACATAAATGTCTTTGGGAGTGATTTGAGTTCAAGCTGAATAACCCCAACTTGTGCAGTAGTGTAAATCGGAATGCAAACACTTTGTTTGTGACACATGAATGCAAAGGTTTCAAAGAATCCAATTACCTTCAACATTAGTGGTAGGTTTCTTGAGTTCCTCTGCAGAGCTACACAGAGAGAAGAAGATGCCGTCATTCATCAAATTTAAAATGTTGTGGTGACCCACAAGGGGGAGACACTCACCAAGAAGTTTTAACTGAAAAAGGTATTTCAAGTTTTTTTTAAACAATATTGTTCAATCCACCCACACTTGTCTTCTGATTCATATTCTGACATTGACATTCTGATTCATATTGCGATTGTGGAATTTGAATTAAGTATAAAAAGCCACCCGTGCCGCTTCTTGCTATTAATTAGGACCAAACGATTAATTGAAATTCAATCGTGATTTTCATTTGGGCTTTCCTCCATCTTTAAAATGTTATTTGACAAAAAATAAATAATAATAATGTACAGAACGGCAAGTTCTCGACCTTGTGAATGTAACCAAGTTGCTTGCAAAGCAAACATGTAGCGTATGTGATTCTGCTGTGCCTGAGGGTACTGTATGCTACTTAATGAAACTCAGCTGGATTTTACTGTAAAAGTAAACACACAACAAAAACAAGTACACACATTGCATTTTAAAATACAAAACATACTGTTTTTAAAACATTGCTAGTGCAAATGCTCAAGTCAATGTAATATCCCATGGACACCTGAACAGGAAATTACCCTTGACTTCGGGTGTGATGTACTTCAAATAACGAATATTCCCAAACAAATGCTGAGGAAATACATACACACAAGTAACATAACACTCCTCAAACACACATGTTTTTAAACCACTCACACAAGTTATATTGCAGGATTTTCCCCACAAAAAAAATTGTTTAGTCTGGTGGGAGAGAAGCCAACCGGCTTCATAAGAGATATTTCATTGTAGTCAGTATGCTGTATTTACATGATTTATTAGTGAGCCGGTCACAAAAACACATTTGTAAAGACAATATGTATTTACCCAGCAACTATCACTACAAACAATATTTTCTTTGTTGTTGGTGTTGTTTTTTTAAATGCCACTGCTAATATTAGAGCCAAAATAAATAAACATGCTCACAACCAGAGCTCCTTATCAACAGCTGGTCACGGAGTACGCAATCTCACCACACCCACGTTCTCGGCAGCAGTGGTTAAGCACGACATGGAGCACTACATCACCACTTCAAGGCTCCTGGTCTATGCTCGTACCCTGCGCCTCCAGACAGCCAAGCTTGCTATCGCCAAGGAGGAGTTTGCCACCATGGAAAGCAACCCATGGATCGACATTGTGCGCTGCTCAAAAAGCCTGTGGGCCTCCCTGCACATAGTGATGAAGGCTCAGGGATGTTGGCACCCCTGTGGAGATTTTGGCCAGATGACCAACATCATGACTCCTTGTGACCACGCAGATGTGGAGGAACACCTGATGCACCCCCACCTGCTGTTTTTGTTGGCAGCATTCAGGTTATCTGTTAAATTGTGCACTATTACTATGGTGAATTCTGGGGGGGGGGGGGGGGGGGTGTGGTGACCCACAAGGGAGGGACATTCACCAGAAAGCTGTACCTTTAAAGAAGGGGAGGGAGTTGACATGTTTCTGGGTTTTAAGAAATTATACACATAAAAGGATGAAAGAGAGTCACTTGCTTAACCGCCCGTTTAGTGTATATTGTAAATGGGATACAACTCGCCGTTGTCTCCTAGTCTCATTTACCTAATTTCCACAGTGGCTTAAAAAGCCAGGTAAGTTCCGCCCCATCCTCCCCATGCAGCGAACGGGACGCACCATGCTGAAGGCACGTTGTTGACGTTAAACGTTGCCACTAAGTACGTTTGTAATTCCTTACATGTCCTAATTAATAGTGGTGCTCAAACTTACTCAATGGCTTGCGGGCTGTCACCTGCGACGCCATCACCAGCTTCCACCGACCCCGAGGAGTCACCGCTTTTCTTCCGACGGGAGTTCCAAACTTTCCTCCTCTTGCTGGCACCGGCGCTGTTCTCGTCTTCGTCCTCTTCACTTTTGTTGCCCTTCAGCCAGGCCGGGACAGCCCGAGTGGAGCGGTCGCGTAAAACCCTCCCAGAGCCCTGCGTAGCTCCGTTCACGGCCGCTTGTGAAGCGGGGTCGCCGGATCTCGTGCGGGTGGCTCCCCGCTCCCTGAGCCCTCGCCGCGGGGTAACGGCCGCACCCGGGGCCGGGGTCTGCTCTGCGGCCTTGTGCTCCACCAGCTCTTTGCCTTTATTTACATCTTCATTTCGGTCGCTGGTTGCTTCCATCACCGAGAACGCACTTTAGCCCGTCTTTAATTCCGCAGAAAGTCCGGATGGTTTACTTGCAAAACGAGGAATAGCGCACATCTAGTATACAGACATTTTGATGTTGAGAGGCCTCTGTCCGACTGTGGAGCATTTTCGGAAAAGGTTCGTCGCAAATTATACACATCGATTTATTGATTACAAAATGAAAACTTTTCTTAATTATCTATTCAGAAATTACCCGATATAACCTTAAAGAAGCAGCCGCCGTTTTCGCGTTCTTAAAGCTATAGTAAACCTACTTATTCGAGCTGGCCTGGAGCGCAACCATTTTGTGCGCTTTGTTGCGTCTCCTTTAAGCCAAACACAAATCGAGGGGAAACGTTCGTGAGATCCACTGCGCTTTAGCAGCTGCACAAATCACCTGGATTCTGTTGTTCTGTTTCGCTCTCGCTCGCAGTGCGGCTGCGTCGATTGTAGATCTACATAAAACATCATCTGTCGTGAGGGCTGTCGAGCATTGTGGGAATTGGAGTTCAAATTGTGGCTACAGTAGTTTATTCTCCCGATCTTTTTTTGATAGCTTTAAAAAAATTTAATTATTTTTCCATGTTTTATGTCAAAGTTATATTTAATAATTATGCATGTTATCGATACTGACCTGACGCGTAGCAGATAAAGAAATAACTATGCATATATTGTAATTGCCTTATATATAAGGCAATTACATAAATTGCTGTATTTCGCCCAGCATTATGGTTTTTAATACACCTTTAAAATATTCCTTTCCCGTAGTACAAATATCGATGGAGCCAAAATGGCTGACCATGATCACCAGCACCAATATTGCTTTTTAAAATAACATTTACAACAATGTTGGCTAATAGCCACTAGATAGCGCCACTGATTATAAAATGTGTCTGTTGGCGTGACTTGCAACCAAGTTTAACTAAAACGCTATCAGCAGTTGTGGCAAAATTATTGCCAAGTGTGTAAGTAAAAGTACCTATACTTGTTCAAGAAATAACGTTGCTAAAAAATAGAAGTACTTATCAACTCTGGTACAGAAGTAAAAGAAAAAGTACAGAATCTGAAAAGTTATTAAGGTGTTGTTTTGACTCTTGGCTTGACCTGTCAGAGGGTTGCCACGGCGAGTTTCTCACGTGATTTGTTCAGAGCAGTTTTCAACCTGTGGGTTCTTCCTTACACTACCCCAATTATGTATGTCAACTTGACCAGCATTGGGTCACTGACCGGGAATCAAACATGCGCTGTCTGTGTTAAAGACAGCAAATAGAAAAAAAATGAACATTTACTGTCCATGATAAACAACGCCCTAATTGATAATTATAATTTTGGGAAGCAGGGTGTGTTACAGTAGCAACAGATTCAGAGCAGCAAGCAATTTCTCATCCATGGCCTTATTTAAGAGAAAAAACATATTACATGCCGCATGTTGTTGCTTAAGAGCTAGTTAGCCTCTGCATATTTATGCTATTAAAACAATTTGTTCCCATAATATTGGTAATGTGAACTGAGTAGCAAAATATTGTGAAACTGTCAATGATACCGTCAAAAGAACACCTTACCAGTGTGTGTGTTTTTTCCACATAAGACACAATTTTCAAAAGCCTGAAGCTGGTGATTTTAGGCTTGCAGAAGAGGCAACACATAGCTGCGGGCTTTTGAACGCGCTGCGGCCGTTTGATGGTCTTTTGAGAGAGTCCTGTTAAAAGGCCGCTAAGGACTATGTCTATAGTTTTTTTAAAAAGACTCAAAGGGTCCTATTTTCGTCCTGTTTGTCTGCCTGCACGTCAATCAAATACAGCAAAATCCCTGATGGGTTTCCCATGTTAACACAAGACTGTGGTGTCAGCTGACAGGTGGCAACAATTTGCTCGACTTCTGTTTTCAAATCCTCCCTCCACTGTTTGGTGTGTGCAGCCATGTTTCTAGAGCAAAGTTGATCCACAGCAATGGAGTTTATGAAACATTTGCCTAAGCGCTTGATAATAGTTGATGTACAAAGCCAAGGATATGTGTCCATTCACCAAGGTTGGTGCCAAAGTCCTCTCTGCCTTGCAAAACATTTATGATCATACCCTGCCCCCGACACCGCCATTTAAAAAATTTCCACTATTATGTTGTTAAAAGTTAAAGTGTGGCAGTCATAGTTGAGAGTTTGTTGCTACAAATTTTGGGAGCAATTGTGACGCCAGTTAAAGAGTACAAGATGGAATCCAAATTCCACAACAGCCGACTAAATGGATGAAAACACAACATGGTGGAACCTTTCGTTTTAATGCTTCTTAAAGTCTGCAGTTAGGTATTTGATCAAAATGTTGTGAAAAAAAAAATGCATGCAAGAGATCAACATTTTGCTTGAGATTTTACCTCAGTGAGATTCGTAAGATTTAACTGAGCAACTGTGTTTTGTATTTTATTTGGTAAAAGAGGAACAAGTCAGATGAGGACCACAGACTCAGAATTGACACATTGCTGATTTTGAGAATGCTTTTATTTATCTATTTCTTACTATAAATATAACAAGTCAGAAAAAAATGTATTTTTTAATGCAACCCCTCTGATAGAAGTCAGTCTTCATAGGTCTACAAAGGTAAAGCACTTGTTGGCAATAAGGCACATACTCAGAGTTTATATTGTGACACCTATGGTTAAACTAGGCTTCTGTGTAGCTCCACACCAATGAGCAGTGTTTATTATGTGGGTGAAATGCAAGCAAATGAAAGAAAAGCAGCGGTTTGGAGTGAGCCACAACCAGGAAGTGACCTTTGTCAAACACACAAACATGTTTTTAATGCCGGTTGGAGCATACTTGTTTTTATAGCTTGGCCAAGACTGGACTCCAGTTTCGTTAAACAGCACTGTAAGGTTGTCATCTTGGAGCTTAAAGACCCACTCAAAACATAATCCAGTTCCAAATAGTAAATAAAAACAAGAATAAGAAAAAAAGAACAAAATACAATAATGTGAATTCTTTCAACTGTTGGACACTTTGGCAGGAAAAAAAAAATCTACTTTTGTTACTTCGACTTTTGAAAAATCTCTAAACAATGTTAATAAAGTTATCAAATATATTAGACCTTTTCTTCTCACTTCATACCCAACGCATGTATAATGCATATATTAATTAAATATATCCTGATGATTTGTCATCATACAAGAAAAATAATAAAAGTAGTTGTCACCAGTTGTGGACATTTAAAATGACGAGTTGGACTAAACAAACTTTTGTTCAATTATTTATTTTGTGTCTCCTGTTCTTTCATGCATTGATGTAGTTTTTAATCATTGGCATTACAGGTAATATTTTGGTAAGTCCTGAGGTGGAGCAAAATTCATAACTTGGGACGTGAGCTGAAAAAGTGTGGAGGAACCCTGACTTAGACTGATAGGATCTCCTTCAGGATAATAATAACAATAATAAACAGTTAAAATAATGCACTCCCATAAAAATGACTATTGTCTCAGCATCAGGTCGGGTATTGCTCCAGTTGTTTCCAGTCTGAGATCACATGGGTCGAGTTTCTTTTTACAAGTGCCTATTAAAACATTCATGAGTGTAACCACAGAGGACTGATTCTACACTCTTGAAACTGCACGGTCAAAAGTACCGGTAACCCAAAGTGGGTGACGTAGCTAACCCAGCACTGGGTCCAAAAGGGACTAAGCCAATGACGGCTTATTTATTCAGTTGAGGATTTTACCTAGCAAGTTGGGTCGAGATTTTGATCCAACGGGATGCAAACAACTATCCATACTAATCAGCTAAATCTACAAAAGGTCAAAGTAATGAATATAACCTTTGGTAAAAGCAACCCAATCTGCTCAAAAACAACTCAGCATTTTTTAGTGTGTGACTGATGATTGACAATGCAACAGTCAAGTAGCCCGAGTCTATCTCTTCATCTGTCTCCATAGTTTGAGGGAGGGTAAAGGAATGAAGCAAATGTTGTTATATGGAGGAGGTAGCCTTGTCACGTTACCCCAATACTGCAACACCACAAATTCACCGGACTTGTGAGTCATCCTAAGTCCAGAACCATTCAAGAATCTTACCACTTCAGACTTTATTATGAAAGGCACGGTGGAAGATTAAAAAAAAAAAAACAGACCAGGGTGGCATGAAAAGTATGTGTAAGGCACCGTGGTGAGGCCTCTTTTTATAATCCTCAGACTGCAGTATATGTAAGCTTAGTTAGCATGTGGCTAACTAATGTCCATATAGAAAAGGCCTCAAATTCATTTGCATTTTTGTTCACCTTTCACGAGTCAAAAATGGATTCTAAAAAGACGATATAATTGAGACACATTCAGTCATAGTCCCCAGTGAGAAAAAAACATACAGTATATGTGATGTCACCATTTTTCATGTATTAAAAATGCTGTTATGTTTGCTTTCTATCTGTCCAGCCCCCCCCACCCCCCCGCACACACACACACACACACACACACATTCAACTGGGGACATTTCTTCAAATAAACCAAGAAGTGTGTTCAAATAGTTAAAGCAGCAACACCGAAACGAGCAAACTAGTTAGAAGCCATTGAACACACCGCTTGAAAACCTTCATTTAAAAAGAACTGCAACAACATAAACACAGCTAAATGAGCCAAATAAGTACCAAGCAGGCATGTATGTTTGAAGCATAAACATTCAATCTGCCTGGACGGACAGCATCACCGACAGCACTTGACAAGGGAAAAAAAAACAAAAAATCCTAAAATATAGTAGTTGAAAAAAAAATACTACAACATTCATTAGTATATGCAAAACAGTTGGCTTCAGTGGTATCCTCTCGTGTCAGTAGTTCTGAACTTTTCTTCCCCCACTTGTACTTCTAAAGGCATCTTTTCCCCCTAAAATACAAAGCTAAACCTACGGTATAGAACCTTAAATATGTCATCTCTTCATAAATACTTGAATGTACCTTCAGGTTTTTGTTGCTATAGCAACCTGGTGACGAGGCCGTGGGTCACTGACAAGAGGGCGTTGTTTTGTTAATTTTGTTGAGACGAGGCCGTCACCGCACCGAAGTCAACTTCCTCCATCGCCTCATCTAATTTGCATCGAAAATTGTGCCATGAAGTTGCCTTTGTTTAAGGTTAAATGTAGGCTCATCCGTGGGGCGCGCTGTTCCACCACGTGTGCTCATACTGGTTTCTTCAAGCATCACTGCCACTTTGGGTGTGCTCAATAGTTCTTCGAATCCACAGGTGTTTACTCTTAATGGCCGCTGTTGAGAAGTTACAGGGGTGGATCAGTCACAGGCAGAATGACGCTGGTGTTTACTTCAAGCAGGCCGAGCCACCGCATATCAATACTGGTAGACGTCGTGGATGGGCAGCTGAAAGGCCGTGGCCGGGAAGGCCTGCGGCACGGCGTAGCCGGCGTAGCCTCCGTATGCTGCGGCCGCAACGGCCGCATTCTTCTGCAGGGCAGCCAGGGCAGCTGTGTTGGCCGCATAGTTTGTGAATGGCACATATCCGGCGCTGTACAGGCCGCCAGCTGCTTGGATGCGCGGGACATTATGTGCCATGGCATAGATGGGAGTGATCGGACGACCCTGGGGAATGAAGGGCGAGAGTATTGAAGTATTCAATGCTATGTACATCCCGAAACATGAACACGTTCAACAACACTAATTACAGCAATTGCTCATGGATGACCCTTCGAACAGTGTCAACTATAATTCAGGACCTCTATTTCCATACTCTTGACAACTCCTTCAAATAGAAGTCGAAATAATAAGCTACCAAGGAAACATGCCTGTGAAATGTGGCTGCACATTCTTCATTTGTTCATATTTTTGGGACAAGAGGTGGCGCGCAAACCTGAAAAGGTGGAGGAGTGGAGACCGGCAGAACTGTGGCGGCGGCGGCAGGAGCCGAGGTGTGTTCAGGGTGTTGCATGGCCAGAGGGTTAATAAGGTGCTCCACTGCGTGCACCTTGCCCTCCTCCATCAGCTTGGCCGCGGGGGCCGCACTGAACACTGGGTACTGCCCGGCCAGAGTTGGCAATGCCACTGCAGACGGACACAGAAGTGAGTGGCGGTTTGGATCACACGCAGAAGTAAAGAAGGATGCGATGTAGCATCTGGCTAACAGCAGAAGACCAGCACATTCAATACATCCACCCATGCTCAAAAAGACACACCGACGAAAACACAAAATGATACAGATCAAAGAGAAGAAGCTAAAGAAGAGAATGTATGTTAGAAGAGAAGAATAGGATAAGCGGGTCGTGTTTGAATGTGATTTATAATAGAATGGTGCTCAATTTTGGATTGACCGCATTGTTTCACCACACACAAGCGCACACCTTTAGAATGAGCATAACGTCATCATTGTTTCAGATGTACAAAGGTCTTTCCAATTTAGGGCTAATCCTGTGATTCCACACCCGACCAAACTACTGATTTCTCACTTATCAAAGCTCCAGTCGCCTAACAAAGCTTCCGATTTTCAAAATAGGCAAATCTTGCAATATCAATAAAAGACAAGAGTAATTATGTGCTGGGTGAGGCATTGTTTGTGTCTTGCTTCATGATGATGGAATCGATTCAATACTTAATGTATATTTCAGGATGAATTGCCCATCAGATTTTACTGTTGACGACTCGACAACATTCCGCCTTCCCTCCAAGTTTCCGAGTAAAAAAAAGAAAAAGCTCAACACAGCTCTATTCTGTGTGTGGATATTATTTGTGAAGAACCAAACATGTCGTTAAATGTTGATGCCACAGCATTTGTTTCCCCTCCATTTATATACGTAGTATCCCCATGTGCTTACAGGTACCGGTACATAAGCCATTTTCTTTTTTA
Source organism: Hippocampus zosterae (assembly GCF_025434085.1). Classification (NCBI taxonomy): domain Eukaryota; kingdom Metazoa; phylum Chordata; class Actinopteri; order Syngnathiformes; family Syngnathidae; genus Hippocampus; species Hippocampus zosterae. The sequence goes on along the minus strand of NC_067463.1, from coordinate 12,010,486 downwards.
ATATACTTGCATATATAAACAGAGAGTTGAAATGGAGGAAAACAACGTCATCAATAAAACGCCGGACGAAAAAAAAATACGCATCAGCATAGTTTTGTGTCGACTCGAATAGACATATGCAAGTCTGCGTCTGAAACATGGAGACACCGAACATAGTTCCACCTCCAACTGCAGTGAAGCCAAGAATAAAGGCACCGCTGGATAATGGCATGTTCTGTTACCATTGTAAAGCTAATTACAAGCACTCTACAGTTGAGTAAAGTCCCGCCCTTAACCGCTGAACAAGGAAACTTGACACATGGTTGTCACATCTTGACGTTAGGTTCGGAATGTCAACTTTCGTTTTCATCTGTAGTTATTGACAACGTCATCAGTCATTCATTTGAATCAGCAGGAAGTCACGCAAACAATAATTGAACATTGTGCACTTACTGTCACTAATGTTGCTATTTTGTGTGACTGTTCCTCTTTTCAATGAGAAATCAGAAGAGTGGACACATAGAAATTAATTAAAAAAAAAAAAGAAAATGCCTGTGAGACAGATTTGAATTTTGATTCCAGTCTTGACTGAATGTGTTGAGAGGTGTTTTCAAACAGAGAACAACTTTCACTTTTTGCTGACAAAAAAAAAAGAAAACCAACAAGAAAAAAATACACCCATGTTTTTAGAGTTGGATTAGATATGAAACTACAATTCAGTCAAAAGCTGGAGTTGCAAGGTTGACAAGAAAAAGTTAACATTATTTACAATTCAATGTTCAGACAGACAACATCGCCGAGGGATGAATTCTTTTGTACATATTGTCATTATTTATTTTGCATTGTCACCCACATGTTCCTATTCATCTTTTCAAATTGATTTAAATTAATGATAAAGCAAATAGTTATTACTGGACTTCCTTGGTCCTATTTTATCAAGCTAGCATGGAACGTTGGTTCCAATGCAGCCACCTTGTGAGCCAGTAACGTACAGTAGTAACCTGACACTCCAGATGTCCTGTTTTATCAAAGATTGTTGTTTTTTTTTCTTTTCACATCCATGTGTGTAAAAGCCAATTGAGATTGGCCGGGAAATGTCAAGCGCTTGTACAACTGCTGTATCGTTACATCACGCTGCAATTACATGAAAGGGTTAAAAAAAAAAGCTAGCTTGACAGGTTTATCACCGTGAAAGCATACCGGTATTTTCCATCAAGATAGATGTTCCATTGCTCAGTTGTCTCACTTGTTTTAGTTGAGAAATATTTTCTGGGATCCAAAACTATCTAGCTTACCTAACCAGTTGTGATTAAACTGCTGCTCTGACAACATCAACGCAAACCTTTTTGATGCATTGCGCTTTTTGGTACATTGAAACTGAGAAGAAACCCACCGTCTCATGCTTGTGATTTGATTAGATTTCCTGTCATAAATTTCAAACCCTTGTTCTTGAATGTACAGCCAATTTACATGGTGATTAGGTCAATGTTGTTATCAGTCTGAACATTCCAGAGAACAATTTTCTTTTTTTGCATTAACAGCAAATAGCAGTTACCATTTGATCATGCGAGAACGCAAATCTTTCTTCTTTGAATCAATCAGCACCGGCAGCCGTTTAGCATGTCCATCAGGCCACAACTATTATTTTGATTTTGACAGAAAGACAGAAAGAACGAGTTCTTACAGAAATACATGAAACGACCATAAATGTCATTGCCTGTATTCTATGCAAGAACGGTGCGAGAAGAAGAAGGAGATGGAAAGGGTTTAGTAAAGGCTTTTGAGATGGGTGAGGGTAGGGATGGCTATGTCTATCTCACTGACTTGTGCCTGGTTTGATGGCAACTGGGTTGACGGAGGCAGCAAGCTCCAGACTGGGCATCAGTTCATAGGACTTTTCGGGCAGCTTGGTCTTACCCTCATGGTAGCGGCTGTAGATGCCACGACCGGCAGAGTAACCCCCCAGGTATGAACCCCGAGGACCGGGGGTACGGTTACCCGTGGCGGCGCGACCACGACCTCGCACAGTACCTGCTTGAATACAACGGGTCATCGGATTACTGGGGTAATGGTATGGGACTCTCTGTTGAAATTCTTGCGATAGACAACATGCTAATGGACAAGGATGAGATGTCATTTTGCAGCGCCTATGCAAATGGCATAATGTAAAAAATTGTGGTTTGAGCTCAGAGTGTAGCTATTGAAGGGCCACTTGATTCTCTTTCAGGCGCAATGTTCTGACTTGTAAATTATATCTGGGCTCTGTGGCGTTCTATGCCATGTTGTGGATATTCCTCCATGAGATGGCGGAAGGAGACAGCGTAGCAGGAAAGGGATGGTGTTAGAAAATGTATAGTCGGTCACATAGCAAGAAGGCTAAATGTTCATTGGGAAAATAAGTAGAAATGAGCGATTACCATTGTTCTGTATCAATGAGGTTCCTTTGGAGAGAAAACCAAAACACAATGATTGTTGAAAGTCAGATCAATTTTCCTGCTTCCACCATATTCAATCAATCATCCAAGATAACGAGATTCACTTTCATGACGTCATCACCCCTGTTGTTGTCTCTCGTGATTCGAAGGACAGACCTTCATCTATTCAAGTTTATCTTGATCAAGATTGAATTTCCCATCAATTTGAAGTGCTTATTGCATCACAGGCGACTTAACGTAATTAGAAGTTTTTAGCGATGAGTCCCCCCCGAAAACCCGCAACTACCAACATTCACAAAAACATTTAGTGCTTTTGTGTCTGACACTAAAGTGCTCTAACCTTTCACAAAGTAGTCCCTGTTCGGTCCGATGAGTGGGTTGTAGGGATAACCATAGTAGGCCAATGTGTAAGGGTCACACTGGTAGACGTAGTTTTGCTGTGGAGCTTCCGGAGTAGCAGAAACTCCCTTTGATGCCTTTTGGCGAGAGTACTGCTCTTTGTCAACTGGCTTGGCGAGTGTGACCTCAATGCAGGAGCCCTCCACCTCAGTTCCATTCAGGTGGTCCATGGCCAACACGGCATCATCGCGGGATGTGAAGTGAACAAAGGCGTAGTCACGGATTTTCTTCACTCGCTCTACACAACCTGGGTTCCACTGACTAAACACCTGGTTGATGAAGAAAATACCATTGTTGTTTCTTGAACCAAAGTCAATGTGAATCGCGAAAGTGTTCCATTTACAGTAATCAGTCGCTATGACACGGTCCATCTTTCAGGGCTTCGATGCTTCATGGAATTTTATGTGCAGGTTTTTTTTGTTCATTTAAAAAAATAATAATTATAGTGCATTGTGTGGTGCATGCTGATTTGCATGCTGATTGGCTAAGGATTGGCTAAGGAACTGAAGACTGTATCTCATCAATGTACAGCTTGCCTAATTTTCTCCATGACAAAACCCACAATGGCGACGAAACTCTCAGTTTGTAAGAAAATGTGTGTGTGTGTGTGTTTATATATATATATTATATATATATATATATATATATATATATATATATATATATATATATATATATATATATATATATATATATATATATATATATATATATATATATATATATATATATACTGTATATAGTATATAAATAGATCAATTTTTTTTCATGCTTGGGCCTGAAAAAATGTTTCATCTAATACAGTATTGTATTGTATGCATAATACTTGTAAAAAAAATTAAAGATGACTACTTCACAGATTTCACTTGTCACGGGTTCTTTTTGGAACACAAGCCCCGTGATAAACGATGGATTACTGTACTACTGCCAAGGCAACCTACCTGTTTAATTGTTTCCTCGCTGGTCTCCATCATAAGATTCCTGACGTAGAGTATTTTCACAGTCTCCATGACATCTTCATCCACATCAATTTCTGGCTCTGCCCAGTCCACCGCAATCTGATGACCCCACAGCTGAATGCGTCCAGGCATCAGTTTCCTACGGGCCATGGCGGCCGCACGGTGCGACTCGTATTCTACAAAGGCAAAGCCACGGTTCTTCATCTTGTCTGCAGCGCTGGCGTAAACAATCACATCTAGCACGCCCTCGGTCACCTTGGAGACCTCCTCCAGAATCTCCTCACGCTTTTTGGTCTTGGGGATACCGCCAATGAAAAGACGGCAGTTGTCTACAGAGGAGCAGACCCCGAGGAGCCGTCCGGGCCGCACCTCGTAGTTGTTGAGCTCCCGCACAGCCCGTTTGGCTTCGTGTTTTTCAGTGTACATCACAAAAGCGTAGCCCCGATTCTTCCCATCAAAGTCCATCATCAGGCGCATCTCATAGATGCGTCCCACAGACTCGAACACGGGAACGAGCTCATCCTCATAAACATCTCTTGGGATCTTCCCCACGAAAATTTCACATCCTCTTGGTGGAGACGGGCCGTTCCAACCGGGAGGGGGCCCGTATTTGCGTTGGCCATTTTCCTGGACCATACCGTAGCCAGTGCGCTCCATCAAAGCCACCAGTGCAGCCTCATTGGGAGTCCCTGCGACACCCTCCGGAATGTTGATCTGTCCGAGGAGAGCGTGGTGGGGGGCACCGGCGGATTTGCAAAGCTTGGAGGGGGAAGTATTGTTGCTCATGGTTGAAGAGGAAGCAGGATCTTCGGCTGTCATTCTGACAAAAACATCCAATTAGAGCTGTGGCCTGAGGAAGGCAAAGAGATTGGGAGAAATTAGTCTTTGGTTCTTGAATGACATTTAAACATACAGTATATTATTTGTAATTCCTCAATAAAATTCACTATGTCAGAGATGATTAGAAACCAAGACAAGAGGTCGTTTGGTGGGCTTATAACGTGACAATCGTCTATAAATTAAGGGTGTGGAAAATAATTGACAGGTGAAATCTCGATTCATCACGATGCATTGGTGGGTATCGGGAAAATCTGATTCAAGCGCCGTTTTATTCATGTTAAACGTCACCTATATGCCCTTTCCTAGGCGCAATGAATGCATCATCATTGTTTTGCGTTTTGTGTTGAATACGGACGGTAGCCGTGTGTCACATACAGTCCAGTACACAATTAGCGAAACACTATGGAAGTTCGCGCAAGCAGCAGCGAGGAAACTACTGTATTTAATGCTTACGCAACATTCAGATCTTATGTTTGGAAATACTACGGCTTCGAAAAGAAAGACGGAAAGATTGATAAAAGCTCAGTAATTTGCAAAGAATGTCGCACTACGAAGCCATACAACGGCAGCACCACAAATATGCAGACCAGTTAAAACGATGGCACCACATCACCGACAAGTTTCCCGCCCCCTCCCCGGCCTCCCCGTCCAGTTCCTTGTTGGACACCGGAGAAACTCTTGACAAACCAGGTCAGGATCAGAAAAAAAATTGCCTCTTATTTTGGGGGTCCCCTTGCAGCTCACTGTGACCGCGCAAGGAAAAACTATATATGGATGACTCTTTTGGACATTTCATTTTGACACTGTCTGTGTACGCTACAACACACAATGCAGCTTTGAGGCTGTGACTGCCACATTGTTTCAATTGTATTTTTTTCTCTGTCCTATGGAGATGGATATTTCATATAAGACACTCAGTGAGTAGTCTGTTTGTGTTTACACTACAGCAACAGCTGTGAGTCTCAGGTGCCAAATTGTTTACATTTTCTTTGCACAAAACCCGATTGTGAAAGGGTTTAAATAAGTTATTTTACACGTTCTACTGTTTATAAGGAATAAAGTGGTCTACTTTTTGCAATACCATACTGAATTTCATATTTTTTAAAACTTTTTTTCTTTACATATTTGCATCATGTTTAATTGCACAATATCACAAATTGCACTGTATGTTATCGGATCGCATTGATTTGAACTAAATGTGTATCGCGTCGTATCACATCGTGAAGATGGTGAAACGCATCGTGTCGGCAGAAAATTCCATGTATCATTTAAGTATCGCATCGCTGGTAGTGCATCGAGATGTGTATCGAATCGTCCTCAGTACTGAGATTCATATCCCTATTATAAATGCACACGCTGCCTCACACTATCAGTAGTTTTACAACACTGTTTTGTTCGCTCCATAAGACTCTTTTCTGATCTCTGACCCCCATAAGGGAGATTGGCAAGTCATAAACCCTTCAACTTTCGTTCAAGGTTCACCGAGGTCGGCTCTGTCACATGTTCACGATGACCGAGTGGTGCTGGCACGGCTGGTCTTACATACACTGTACCTCCATGCACATTTAACTGTTTGTCGCACTAGCTGCAAGAGTTGTTGGATATTCAACGCCCTGTGCTCAATATGAATGTCATACTGTACAGTGTGTTTGTGTGTGTGAGCGCATTCTCTTATTTTAATACTTTACCCGCATAAAAAGCACAGAGAACAATCAGCTTCCTAAGCGTAAACCTCTTATATCACAACACTGGCAGCATTCAGAAAGCAAAAATGCACAGCATTAAGTCTCTAATCACCACAATGTGAGGCAACCAATCATCTTGGACCATGTGTGTGTGTGTGGAGGGGGGGGGGTTGCTTCTTTCGATTGTTCGGACATTTGATCATGAGCACGAGGCGGTCAACAAAGGTTAAAAAAAACTACAAAGCCAAGCAACCATGGTAACGCAAGCATTCATTTGCCTGAACCAATATCCCAGCACCCCCACCCAACACACACACATACCTGCTCTTTGCTACCTTACAACCTACGAACTACAAACACCCTAGATTGTAATTTATGAACAAATCAAAGTAATATAATAAGAATCAAGATTCTTCAGTGAATGCAAAAGGGCAGGAGCCAAGAGTGACGAAACCAGATGTTGCTTATTTTCTGTCTTTTGTTATTAGCCGAGCGTGACGAGGTCAAGGTGACATATCCGGCCATTTTATGAACCTGTTCCTGTAGTTTTTCTTGTTGATTAAGCGAGTGAGCTTCATATGCCTAAAACAAACAGTAGTCAAAAGGATTATTAAAACGCAAGGAAGGACCACAGCTCTCAGACAGTGCAGACCATTGATATTAGTCTAATCCAATCACAACTCACTGTGTGCTTGTAAGTGTGTGAGTGTGTGTGTGTTGGGTAAGAGCTGCAACAGGTAGATGATTAACCTACGACCACAAATTGTAGCTTTTACTCAAAAGTGAGCTTTACTCTCAGCACCAAAATCACATTTTCAGAGCGAGACAACAACACAAGAGTAAAGAACACACACTCTCTCCCAACTCATCTGTCTACGATCTCATCTGATCATCCTCGATCTCATCCTTCAAGACCGACCGTGAAGTCATTCGACAGCTCTGAAAGGGCGAAGGCTTGAATGGCTAATCTTGCCAGGTTAAGAGTCACCATCATGGCTTTGAGAGATCAGCCTCGTGTTTATAATTGATAGAAGCACCTGATTCCTTGCGCATTAACAACGTGTCATAGAGGACCACATTGTTTTATGACTGCAAGGAAGGCTTTTACAAGCATCCTCTGGACTAAGCCATAAAGCTGAACTCATTTTACCCATTGGAAATAGAGCTTGGCATTGACCCATAATTCCACACAGTAGAACATACTGTAGGCCTAGAACAGTGGTGGGCAAACTACGGCCCGCGGGCCAAATCCGGCCCGTTGGTCTTTTTAATCCGGCCCGCCGAAGGTTGGTACACAATTAAGGTTCGATGTCAATGACTGCATTCATTTCATTTGGACTTGTAATGACAGGCATTTCAACGCCAGGTGGCACAGTTACTTGAAGTTGCAGAGCATTGGGAGGAAGGGCGAGACGATACGGATACCGTTCGATACGACGGAATAATGTACTCTTAATGTCTGAAAAACGTGCCAAAAAATGCAAAATATTGCTTTTTAAATAAAGAAATCCAATTCATATTATGTTGAATTTAGTTCACCCTTTTGATCCGGCCCTCCATAATATTTTCTGGTTCTCATGTGGCCCTATGCAAAAAATAATTGCCCACCCCTGGCCTAGAATGACTCTCTGTGAGCTACAATATGTATATTAAAGCTGGCCATCATCAGGGCACACGCACAATATACTGTATTCTAATCGAACAGCGATATCAGTAATTCTGCCTTCGAAAAGCTCACAAGTTTTACCAAGGTATCCATTGAACAAAGCAACATTTTGGTCCCATGTATTTTGCAAGTAAATCACTGCAGTAAATTCAGCAACCTTTATAATTGTGTGTTTAATTCACACTGGTGTAGAAGTACCGCACTTCATACTTTGATGTTTCTAAATTTCAGCTTAGCTCCATTTGGATCTGTACACGTTGTGCACAGAGGTGTGTAGGATAAATTGAATGTTTCTGTAAAAGGAAAATGAAATCTTTCCGTTTCCATCCAAAGGTGACGCTACAAACAGGCCCGAGTTGCCATGCTACGCTTCAAGGAACCACAAACAAAAACATGACACTACTTTGACACACACAGATGCATTTTCACACAGCCTCGGGTGAAAAGAGCTCAAATTTCCCTTTGTGGCTTGTTGCAAATGTTATTCTGACGGAAGCAAGAGAGAGACAAGGTGAAGTCTGAAAGATACGGATGCAAAAAAAAGAGAAGACGGAAGAGAAGCCGATAATGCTGAGAAGGGATGATAGCTACCAAAGGTGCTTGACAGCACTCCACCGCTGGGCCGTCTGCTTTAAGGAGTGCTGGTCCACCTCCATGACAGACAGGTTCAGCGGGGCACTGAACACACATGGACCGGCCTCCTCTACGCAAACACTACAAGCATGAGCGCTGATCAGGGTGGAGCTTGAACAGGTACAAATCTGTGTATGGTATGTGTGCATGTGTGAGAGAGAGAGAGAGAGAGAGAGAATGAAGGGGAGATGGCTGATGGGAAATGCAGTGGTCTTTTCTGCTTAGAGATGCAGAAAAGAAAAGGTGGAAAATAACAGGAAGCTTTTAGAAACATCTTCTGGTTTTTCGGGGGGGGGGGGTTTGCTGGATGATTTCTGTCCTGTCTGCACAAGACGTGAGCATCTTTTGCCATGTATGACTCCCCCCCCCCCCCCCCCCCCCCCAGTCAGCGGCTTAACTTAAGCAAACAATACACACCTTCCTGGTCAGCTAAGAGCAGAGGGAGAGAGAAAGAAGGGTGCAAAGTCTCAAATGAGAGGGCTTGACTTGCTCTTGTAGGTTCTGTCTTTAAGAAAAAGTGTTCTCAAGAGCAAGAAGAGAGGGAGTGAAGGACAAACTAGAGGAGATGGGGTGAAATCAAGTGGGTGAGATTAAAGTCTCGGTGTGTGGTCAACAGTTTGCTTGAGTATCAGCTGCTATTGAAACTGGCTCCACTCCTTAACGACCGGGAAAACAACTGATAAGGAAGTCTAAACAGCACCAAGAACAAAGAGAAACGCTGAACAAATTCCTTAGCATGGCTTTAAATGTAAAAAAAAATAATTTAAAAAATCATCTCTTCAGGTGTTCTGAGGTGATGGGGGCATGGGCTGAATCTAAAACGATCAATGGTTAACTGTGTAGCGTCTCCAGGGAGACCTACCCTGAAAAATATCTACCACTCACTCACTAAATACTTTAATACTCAATTATTGCCTTGTATGATAATATGACCGGAGGTGAAATGTCAAATGTGTGTAGAATTTGAAAGGCTCGGACAATTTGATGACCACTCAATTGATCAAATGTCCAACTGCCAGATACGCACAATTTATCATAGCTGTTCTCTTTTCTGGTTGACTATTGTGTTCCCAATTGTTTCGGGATGGTGTATTAAAACAGCAAATTGTGTTGATCTGACTCTACCTCAGCTTGTTGAAACGAGGTTTTAAAAACTTAGCAATATTTGTTTGTAAAGCTGTGACACATATTTCAACATATCATTTTTATAGACGTTCAGTGGCTGTTATGTTAAGGGCTTGTAAAGTTTTTGTTTATTTTAATGGGTTAACAAAGTTGCTGAATCTAGTTAAACCCCAAAGATTTGTTACCATCTCGAGCAAAATGTTAGTGCAAATATCTATAATGATTTATTTTGAAAATGTCTTGACATGTACAAACTGTAATGGGACAACAGGTAAAACGGAGTTAAAGTTGTCACTGTATGACTTTGTTCTCTGTTGAGGCCAGGGCCACGAGAGCACATACACACACAAACACACACATAGGAATCTGCCAAGCAGACAAAAAGGCAGGAATAAAGTCAGCAATAAAACAGTGCTGCTAATCAGTATCTTGGCCTGTGAGCCAGTTTGGTTCTGCAAGTCATCCATGAAAGTAAATAAGTAGCATGTCACGTGTGGAAAGGGTCGCGGAGAGCGACTTGACCTGCAGGAGTGCTGCGTTTTGGCTCGCATTGGACTTTCCAGGAAGCACTTCCTCCCGGTCATATGCAGACACTGAGAAACAGCTTCAACACTTTCAAAGAAAACAATTTCCTGTGGTGATTTCCAACGCATCACTTTGAGAACTTTTATTATTAAAAAGTGATGACAAAGTCCACTAAACACCAAAAGAGATGAGATATTTCGTGTCTCTTCTGCGTTCTCCAAGTGAACGAGAGAGCAAGTGAAACAAAGAACTTGATGAAGGAGAAGCAAGAACTGCGGCTAACTCTTGAGGACACATGACGTCCTCACAGCGGAGGTTCACACAGTATGTCTGTCAACACGCTGACGACCATCCAGGAGAACTGCATGGCTGACTAGTCACACGAATAATTTAGTCATGTGACAATTTGACGAGCCTTTCATATGCTTATGTTGCTCTCGGTACCTTTGGTGTGAGATAGACTAAGTGTCTTGGGTACTAGGCACTTTACAGTGTGAAAGCGCCTAGTACCCAAGTGCCTACAGTACTGAAAATTACATTACAAAATAATAAAATGATAAACTGGGCAGCATGGTGTAGGAGTGTTGACATGTCTGTGTCACAGTTCTGAGGATTGAGATTTGAATCTTGACTCCGGACTATCCGTGTGGAGTTAGCATCCACCCATTTTCTAATCCGTTTATCCTCGCGGACATGCTGCAGCCTATCCTAACCGTCTTCAGGCAGTCGGCAGAGTACACCCTGAACTGGTTGCCAGCCAATCGCACACAGAGACAAACAACCATTCGCACTCACAATCACACCTAGAGACAAATTAGAGTACAGTATTCCATCAATCTGCCACGCATGTTTTTGGAATGTGGGAGGAAACCAGAGTACCAAGAGGAAAGGAGAACATGGGCCGGCGTGCTAACCAGTTGACTGGAGTTAGCATGTTCTCAATTTCCTTTCCATTCCCAAATGTATTTTTCATGTCTCATTCTGTCATTCTGTTCACTGGATTGAACCTCCGAGCGGGAGGATGGATGGATGGATGACTAAATGACAGCTACTAACATTGTAACGCAATGAAAAACGTCAATGCTAGCATTTTTACACATTACAGCCGTGCTCAACATTGAAAACTGAGTGGCTAATTGACAAACTGAGTGAGGTTCTCACATTCCCATGCTTAACACTGGCTAGAGTTTATACCCCTGCTGTCAGAGCTGGCAGATTTTGATAATAAAGAGAATAATGATTTTTTTAGGATCAAGCGGCTTGGAAGATGAATGAATGAATGATTCTTTTTTTTCATGTTGATTCCGATTAAGACTACAGCTCTTATATTGGCTCTTACATTTTGCAAGTGAATCTAATGGAGTGTCCCATTTGTGTATTTCTTCACTGCTCTGTTTGTCTTCCATCCACGTAGCTGGCACCATCATTCCTCCGGCTCACTCAAGCTCAAATAGTCGGAGTGGGGTGGTTTTTTTTTTTTTTTGTCATGACGGGGGTGTTGATGGCAAGGTAACGTACAGAACTATGATGACCATCGGGTGTGGGGTGTGACATATGCAGGAAAACTAACCAAGAGAGCAAAGAGGGGACTCACTGCCCCACCCCACCCCACCCCACCCCCTCCCATGATCTCGTCAGGCCTCCCTCGGAGCTCGAGAGCCCTTCAAAAGTGAAGTGAATGTGGCCTGAAGAATTTCAGGTCAGACGGAGTGCGTGTGCGACTGCCCGCAGCCCGTTCCCACTTCACCGAGGAGGGATGATTCCAGCTCATTTACCCAAAGAGCCCCCCGCCCCCACATCCCCTGCCTGAAGGAGCCACTCAAAACCACAGCAATGAAACCGTCCGCCTTCAACTCAAAACAGAGCATTCAGATGGTCTGATTGAACCATCACTTGAACCCAGATTCAAACCCTAATAATAAATTGCAGGAGAAAGTTAGGATCTCAGCTGTTTGTGTCGCCTACAAAACACACGTCACCAATAATAAGATTTTGCTTTGGCTCCAGCCTAAAGGAGCTTTGCCTTCTTGGCCAAACACATTCCTTGAGTTAATCAGCTGGCCTGACTAAGGCAAGGGACAATAACTTTAAGACAATTATTACAGCTGACACCGACATCATCACTCACTGCCCAGGTGGACACTGGGAAGAAACACTTGATCACTTTGTGACTTGGTTGGATGACTCAAACAAGGAAATATGAACAGCTTCATTTTTACATTTTTGCCATTGTCCTACAACATGACTCCTCGCCCATCGTCATCAAACACTGGCCCGCCCATTCAACAAACACATTTCGAAACGTGTGTCAGGATCGGCGTGTGTAAACGGCCAATTGTACTCAACACAACGTTGAGAGCCTTTCTCGCAAAGAAGTAGCGTGAAAAGTGTTGTCGTGACATGTTTGGTTTTGCATTTGATGTAGATCACACTATTTCACAACACACACACACTTATGGATACAACAAACAGCTCTTGCGTGAGGTAAAAGTCCACAAGATTACATGTATCGGCACTGAAAATGCGCACTCATAACAAAGTCTCCTCATGCCACTCCACTGGTTCCACTGGTTTCATTGTGAAGGACAGAATAACCTCCAGTCCAATTCATCATTGCTTTCGGGTGCTCTGCACCACATTGACAATGATTTTTCACTGAGTGACTGGCAAAGTGAGGAAATCCAACAATAAAGATTCCTCTCAATGCAGCAGAGCATTGAAATATACTAAATTCATGTCCAAATTCGAAAGCAGTTGATTTCACGTGCATTTAAACCATTCATGACGAGGAGAAATTGTGGTCAGACAGTTACAAAATTTTGGTCCCGCACATGCTATTTGAATTTTACTGCTCGTAGTCACTAAGAAAGAGAGAAAACATGAAGTTGAAAGTCATCAACTGTACCTGTGGGCCACACTGAGGGGCATTGATGTCAACAAACAGGTGGTCGAAGAGGCAACTTATGCGTTTGGAGTTTTTCTTCTTTGATTTTGGTGCCGATAAAAAGTAAGATGCAACGAAGCGGAGCAGCTCCTTGCCTGCCTGCTTCCGTCACTGCAAATGTGGAGGTAAGTAAAGGTGCTTTAGTGTTTACTCATTCTCAATGGGCAGAAAAGAGAGGTGGGGCCATTCAGCGCAGGTAACCCCCCCCCCCCCCCACACACACACACACACCAGCACCACCTATTTATTCTCTTTAACCTCTCTCTCAGCTGATAAGAAATAAGACAAAGGGAAGGGCAAGGCAGAAAAGGGCAGAGGTTGTGACAAGAACTGGTGAGTGGAAGCAATCAGGGTAAAGCTTGTCAGACAACCTGTAGATGTGTTTACGGCGCTATCTCGCACACGTGACCTCTTAAGGAAAGATTTCCCGAAAACGACCAAGTTAAAAAAAAAAGATAGGGGTGCTTCTTTGTGATGTTCAAATCGTTCAAGTCCACTCTACAGTTTTCGAACTGATTTATTCTGACATGGATGAAAAAAAATGCAATCTAACATGCAGGCCAAGGCCAGTAGTTGACAATGCCACTCTGTCGATAGACATCGGACCAGTGCGCACCCTGAGGATACGCGCTCATGCCGGGCAGGGGAGACAAAATAATGATTACAATAAATTATGCTGCTTTCTGTGTGCAGTCGAGAGAAAAAAAACAAGAGCACATCCACATAAGGTACTGTATATTTTGTCGGTTTGTAATCGTTTATTCAGAGTTCAATCTGTTTTGCTCATGCAAGATCTGTTATGAATTGAGTCCTCATCATCTTGTCAGAATTTAGCATGTTGTGAAACTATTGTGTACAGTGTGTATTTGAATACCTCAACTATGAGGGTTTTTTTTTTTTTTTGGGGGGGCGGGGGTTGGTTTGTTTCCTTTTTGAAACATTGACAGATGAGCTGCAGGAAAATATTGTTCAGCTGTGTCATGAGACGAAAGTCCAGATTGTAAGTCACTAATATTAACAGCTTTGAAATAATAGAGGAGCACTTGGATGCTCCGTAGTTAGAACCAAATAAAGGTTTCGCTTCTGGAAATTTGGCAGGATGTGATGAGATTGCAGTGGCCATTGTGCAATTTCCAGGTCAGCTGACATGGTTTCATCTTTTGTACTCTGAATTCATTCAATGTGTTGAGTACATTTAAAAGTTTTCCCTTCTGACAGTCCACCCAAAAAGGGTCACCTTGTTTTCAGGTAACAAGAAAGGAAAACCAAGCAGAATCTGAAGCTGCATGGTTTTCATTGGCATGCAATCATATAATAGACAAAATGTGAACCAACGGGTAAACTGTTTTTTTAATAGATCGTAAAGTCAAACCTTTCACAAGATCAATAGTATTATGTCCATCCATCCATCCATTTTCTGATCTGCTTTATCCTCACAAGGGTCATGGGGGTGCTGGAGCCTATCCCAGCCGTCTTCGGGCAGTAGGCGGGGGACACCCTGAACCGGTCGCCAGCCAATCGCAGGGCACACAGAGACAAACAGCCATCCGCGCTCACATGCACACCTTGGAACAATTTAGGGTGTTCAATCAGCCTGCCATGCATGTCTTTGGAATGTGTTCTCTTGCACATTAGGTTTAAATAATAATGACAATAATAATTATTATTATTATTATTAATATGTGTAATATTTATGAATTAAGGGGTAGGTTCAGCCACATTAGGATTTTTTTGTAAAATGCCATAGCTATAAATTCCAACATGTGCAAAAATCCATATCGAGCAAGCTTCATACATAAAAATAACAAATGTAAATATCTCAAAACCCTGATGTCATGACATTTCTTCTAAATCAGCGTCAAAAATACATTTAGGAAGAGATAAAGCCAGCTCTGATTAAAATTTGTCGTTGTGTATTTGGTAAGCTCGTGCGAAAGACAGAAAGTCCTGTTCAACATTTACTGATCATGAACAGAATCAATGAAATATATAAATAAAAAAGAAAAACTGGCATGGACAAAAGTAATGGTACCCTAAGATCAAATTTGTTGCATGCATCCGAGGAAACCACTGCAGTCAAATGATTTCTGTAACACTCAATGAGACCGCAAAAGTATTTCCCGGCGCCAGCTGCCTCTTGTGACCAGGGTGCCATCTTCAGACAACATGTTTTGGCTACTTCACAGATGCTCAATAAAATTTACATCAGGCCTCTTGGAAGGTCACTTCAAAATAGTGAAATATGATTTTTTTCTCGTTCTGAGCCACTGTTGGGTTTTTCCAGTCATGTGGACTGGCACTTAATTGTATACGAGGACCCACGACTTGTGAATAGGAACGAGCTTTCTGACACTGGGCACATTTAGAATGCCTTCAGAAACTTGAAATGTAATTTCACCCTGCATAGATTCCAAACATCCGGTACCAGATGAACCAAAAAGGCATCAGAACATAATCAACACTTCTCTGTGGAGTAGGTGCAGTGTTCTATTCTTTGTATTCTTCATTTTGACGCCCATAAACTAAAAGCTTTGCGGCCTGTCAAAAAGCCTTTTTCCTAATTCCTGTCTTGCCGGTTTTAAATCAGTTCCATTATAAGTTGTGAGCAACGCCGTCAAATATTTTATATCTCAAGTTAAAATCTGTCAGTGCAGCACCAGGTTTGTCGTTAAGTCTACTTCTCAGAGGCGGATCATTGATTGACCACAATGATCACTCAGAAGGAGGCTGGATATCCAAAGTGATTTGGACCATTCATTTTCAGCCCGAACTCGACTTTGCCACACTTAAACACATAAGGAAACAAAACAGTCTGCAATATAGACTAAACACAGGGCATTCCAGTCATTTTTGTCAGACGCATACAAGGGATGTGTGGAAGTTGAAACGCGACTTTAAACAATCTTTAGTGCGCAAGCACAACACTATTATCACTTGCCTTGCAATTGCTGTAGTACGGGTGACACATTAACCAATGGCTCTGTTAATGGAGGACAAGCCATCACTGATTCTCCGTTTTGGGTAGGCACACAAACACACACACACAGAGGCTCGCGCACACAAATAGAGCAAAGTTTGCAAACGGACAAAATCTGTGGTCTCGTCAACATTGTGAAATCGGGAGTGAAGGCCAGGCAAAGTCATAAAGCCATTTAGGAGGCGGAGGAGAGCCCAATTCAGACATGCTATATAGCAGAAATACACATCCAGTCAAGACGAGCTCATGTGTACTGAGTGACACCTGCACATGGTTTTTATTTATTTATTTGTTATTGAGGAGAACAAGAAAAAGAGCCAATTCCTCCTTTTGAGCAGCAAACGTAAGAAATTCACATGCAACCACACACAGGTATGGAGGTGATAGTTATAGAACTGGCATTACATGCCTGCTATGAAAGAAAACACGCACAAATAGTGCTATAATGGCCATGGTGTGTCATCAAATAACTCCAAATTAGTCTTTGCATGCTCATCCTTAACTTTATGTGGAGTGTCATTTTCCTGGCCTCTGGTAGACGGACACCACCCGAGGGGGGGTGAGACGAAGATTTTATATATATATAAACATGTGTGCCCGGAGAAATAAAAAAAAAATCTGCTGATGCCGAAATGCCACTGTCAGTAAAACAACACTTCCCAAAAGGGAAATGTGTGTTCAGTTGTAACACTTCCTCATTCAAAGGCTTCACCTCACATCCTGAAACAAGTCAACCAATCGAAATGTCCCCCCGCTTATCATTAACAAAAAGGACTCAGCACAATTATAGTGCTTTTCTGCCCCCCCCCCCCCACCGCCCCCTCCACACACACACAGGATCTAACATTTTCCTCTCCATCCTGGTGTGAGTCGAGTCCTCTTTTGCCTTCTCGCTTGTCAGCTGACCCTCCCGTCATGTGGCGAGCGGTTAGCCAATAGCAGATCATGCGCAATCAATGCCAAGGTCAAGGATAAGGAAGGAGAGATATAATAACAAGTTGGGGGAAGCAAAACAACCCAGGAAGAGCATAAAGTCAAATAAATGCAGATGACTCGTCTGACCGCCGAGCATTTAACCGCTGAGGCGTCAAAACGGTGGACAGTCATGTGAGAGTCTGCGAGCGCTGACGCGACACGGTGGTTTTACCACATCTTCTTACAACTTAAACATGAATTAGTGGCATCACTATTTGCACAACACCGTCCAACATGCACCAGAGGACAAATTGTGTAACTCCGAGACAATCATTCAAGCGAGCGGCGTTTGTGTAAAACTCAAACCCTCACTGCTAAGATGGGACACTTTATGCACTCTGGAAAACTTGAATCAAGTCTTTTCGTTCACCCTCCTAAACGATGTCAACTCCTTTCGATAATGAGACAGATTAGGATTTCCCTAAGTGCCCCAGTGTAACGATGAAAATGACACAAATGTATAATCTGGGCAACAGAAGGATGCTAACTAAGCTAAAAGCTATGATGGCCAGTCCCTCCCACCCCCTCCAGCCCGCCCTGACAGCACTTGGTAGCTCCTTCAGCCAGAGACTGTTACACCCGCGCTGCAAGAAGGAGAGATACAGACGCTCGTTCCTACCGACTGCTGTCAGGCTGATGAATAAAAAATAACAATCATAATAATAATAATAATTAAATGATGTGAAGGTAAATTGTAAATAGTACTGCGATTTATCCATTTGTGTTCATATTGTATTTAATTGAAAGATGTTTGTTGTTGTTGTTGTTGTTTTTTTCTCTTCTTCTTTCTACATACATTCTTGCTGCTGGAGGCTGTAAATTTCCCCATTGTGGGACAAATAAAGGATATCTTATCTTATCTTATCTTAATCACCTCGTCATATTATCACGTATACAGTAATCCTCCAATTTATTGTGTTTATATACAGTAAGTCTCAACGTGATTTTTCAAGCTTTTCATGGGGTCTCGACATATCACAGATTTTCACCTATCCCGGGTGGGTCTGGAATGTAACAAGAGGTGGTCACCACACGTATTAGCTGCTGCTTTTCACTGTTATGACAATACCCTCCACGCCCCACCCCCAATAAGTAAGAGTTGTATCTTGAAGTACCGTACATGTACTGTATGCTGTATTCCTTCAAGTACTATGAAAAATACATTTTGGTTCATGATGTATTATTGCATTTCTAGTGATTCACTGGAACCAAAATCAGGTACCGGTAATTTAATGACTTTATGATTTTTCTCCCGTTGTTTTGTTTTGTTTTTTGTTTTTTGCTTAACCCTTTCAGGGACATCTTATCATGTTTTCCGGTTACAGGGTGCATGTCAAGGTTAATCTATTTTAATACATTTCCATCCAATTGATTCAATAGTTCAGCTCAAGTGTTCCCAATGACTAGAATGCCACTTTGATGAATCCCCTGAAAAGGTTACCTGTGACCAATGTTCAACTTTTTGTGTTTTAGCTATTTGCGAGACAATTTGTTCTTTTCACACACAGTCGCACCCACAAGCACACACTGGCAAAGAGGGAAGGATAAAAATAAGCCGGTTGGATTGCAGTATTACCACCCTCCAAAATCAGATTCCAAAACACACAATGACTAAGCTCCTGAGCGATGTCACGAAACAGGGATTTTATGACAAGAAACAGCAAGTTGAAAAACAGTTCCACTTGTTCTTCATCTTATGAACGATGAACTGAAACCGCTCATGACCAAGTGTGGGTGGTGTTTTATATTTGTTTGATTTTCCAAAGTATCTTTGTTTGAGCAACGGTAGGGATCCCCGATGTTTTTTTGTTTTGTTTTTTTGCGGGTTTTTTTGCTGCCATTTTAAAATTATTTTATTGTGCACCTGTATGTCGAAACATCACACACACACACACACAAGTCTACACAGCAACTTTGTCAATAATGCTGATACCAACACATGAGAGGTTTCCCGACTGGTCCAAGGTTGTTGCAACGAAAGAGACAATATTAATTTACAAGCCGCGACCGAAATTATTTTAGAGCATACTTTAATTATTACCTATTGTTGCTTGAAGGGATAAGTCTCTTGTTTTAGGGCATAAAATAACATGTTAAACAAGACCATCAAGTCAACAGACAACTTCTTCCAGCACTAACTTTTGCGTCACAAAGCACACCTCGGTCGCCTAGCAGCCAAGATGACTGAGGATAACAATCATGAACGGTAACGCGACGTAACGATTTGAGTCTTTTGAGAAACCCAATACGGAAAAGTGTACTTCGCTGTTTCCCTCTGGTCTCGCAAGTCCTCTATAAATGCTCTTGGGAAAACAAATCAATAGAAATACAAAACAGATAGATATCACGATAAGGAGAGCCATAAAGGATTTTAGTAAGAAACGGGTTTCCGAAACGGGTCGTTGATATGTGTTCCTCGCGTTGGATGGGCAAACATTTGCCCAGAAGTCACACCGTGCTGACAGAGACACATTTAGCAACGTAGTAGATTAGTAGAGCTTTTTAATGAAGCGTTTGTACTATGTATGAACGTAGCGGTATGTACGGGAAATATCTTGGCCATCACACATTTCCACAACTGCATTTCAGACAACGACCCCATTGTGTGTCAGAACCGGTATGCAGCAAAGAGATCGCACAATCAGCTGCATCAAGCGTGCATGTGTGCGGGAACGAGCAAGCTAATATGTCTTCTCGTGATGTAAAACTAGTACTTTCAAAAAAAAACTAATTCCCATCTCATCCAAAAGAGGCAAAAGAAGGACGAGGGAAGAAACACAAATTGAAATGAGTCACGATAGCAGAAGTGGCATTAGGAGCAGAGAGGAGAAGAGGGTTCAGCTGTATCACCACACATTAGGTGGCCCGGGTTTCACCGGGGTCAAAGGTGGGACGATGCAAGATGCACGTGGGGAGAAGGGACTGTTGTTGCAGCCTTCACAATGGGTGGATGTCACCTGTTTACACACGCGCATACTGCGCCAACGAAGCTGGAGCTTGTGCAATTACACGTTGTAAGCAGAATTGACGAGGAAATCAGACAAAACTAAAAGTCCTATGTGGACTTTTTATGTTCACCCTGTGATTCTATGTCCCATATATAGCAGCTCCCTCCTGCGTTCCCAAAGCATGCATGACAGATAAACTAAGGAGTGAATTGTGTGGTGCGTGTCTCCTGCTCGGTGAGTCCCAAATATTTAATCAAACAGTGTTTTTTTGTATGTGTTTTGCTATGCAGTGTACCAAAGCCTCCATCGGTAGTTTGCCGCTGGCCTCTCACTCACTCCGTCACGCACGACAACTAGCGAAAGAAAGTTAGCATACGTCGGCCTCAGAGAGACATCTCCCTTGATAGCTAGCTAGCTGGTTAGCTAGCTAGAAACCATACAGCTGGTCCAAAGCATTGAGGATTTAGAAGCGGGAGTGATAATGCGCCATGCTACTCGTGTTCAACTTTGTAAAACACTCTGGGCACTGTATATGGTGTAGATTCACTATGTCCCATTTTGATCAAACTGGATATTCCAATTGTTGAAATGTGACATCTTTATTTTGGAAAAGTACTTGGAGTAACCATTTCATTCCATTCGGAAATCGCTCATTGTCAACACAAATAGCGAATTGGAAATTTGTGTGCAAGTCCCAGCTTTAGTTCATGCAAGGGTTTATTTCGTTATCCACTTTTATGAAAATGAAGAACATTAAGAAGTGACATAAACCATAGCTGATGCCCCGTCAATTTATGTTCAAAACATATCGATTTGGACCGGCTTCCTGACATTTATATTTGTGTCCATGGGGAAAACAACCCATCTATTCAACATTATTTCTTGGACTACATTACACCGGTGTCTAATACTCGGTTGAACATTAAAGGAGCTCCTGAGGGAGGGCAATGAAGGGGAAAGAATACCGCCATTGTGCTTTTCAGGTATGTGTGTGTTGGTCACAAACAGAGTTAGCGGCGGAGAGGAGAGATCAGATCTTCTTACAGCTATTTCATAAACAACACAATAGGACCAACAGGTTCCTTCCTTGCAGTTATTCTCTTCTTTTACTGGGCAACTTCTGCAGCAATTTTAGTGGATTAGGTTTATGGCACATACACACACACACACACAAACAGGCACACCCGCGCACACACCCGTACACACGCACCCACACACCAGACTTAGTGTTCCTTTTCCCATCATGAACATGAGATGGTCATGTGACAGTCATGTGACATATAGCTGCTCTGCTGTTTGTCTGCCTTGAATGATAACAACTCTTTAAAACATATATACACGCACACAACTCTTTCACATTCTAGTTCCTTTTAATACCAACTGCCCTTTATTTCTCCCTGAAACTTGATATGGCTACGAGGCTATTGCTGATACCGCGCTTAAGGAAAAAAAAAAAAAAGAGAGATGAATTCCTTTCTTGAATGACCAAGCCCCTTTTGCAATGGAGTAGTGATTCTGTGAGATGAGATACAAAGTATATTTGTGTTCCCATATGACATAATCTGTCATCAGTTCTGACCAGTACTTCGATACAACTGACGCACCTCGCAGCTCGTACACACACACATGCACACATGCACACACACACACACACAGAACTATTTACAGCATTCACAAGGAAACTGGCTGGGATGGAGGAAACACACAGATACTTAAAGGGGAGTGTAAGCCACGTTTCATTGCAGTTTTCAAATGGAAATGATACAAGGAAGTAGTGAGACTATAATACAGTGCGTGCAAAGAAATGAAAGGGGGAAAAATGCTTTCAGGATTCCATTTAATATTTGAACCCCAAATTCCATATCCATGTGCTGCCGAGTGAGTGTTTAATACGGGTGTACGGATAGTTGATTAGTTGATTGTTCCCTCAAATTGAAAATGGTTTTCACAGTGTTTTACACTCAAAATCATCAGGTTTTCATGAACTCTTTAAACAACTTCTTACAGTCTTTTACCACTTTCATTTCCTGCTTAACACTACAGATAAAAAAGATAAAACCCACTACATCACAATTTGGCCAGAAGAGGTCAAATTTTGGATTTAACTGCCATGTACATCGCTATTGTACTTGAGTGACACCAACAATCGGCTCCAAATTCGTTGTGTGTCTGACCTATGGGGCGAATCAAGCTGATAACCTGATAGGATAGAATGGAGCAACTCCCATTATTATACATGAACTTCTTGATACAGTTGTTTGATACCAAAGTCAAATATATGCTTTTACCTTTCACATCCAGTGTCCCTGTGACCCTCAAAAGTGCAGCATCACATATACAACGAGCTAATCTCGTTTGTGCATCAACAAGATGGCCAAGGCTAAAGCGGCACCCTGCCTAACCAGTTTTGGGAAAACATATCCACAAGATGACGAGACAGGACAACATCGCATCTCACGCACACATGCACACATGCACATGCGCGCACACACACACACACACACACACACACACTCACACACACACACATTTCTGCACAAATAAACACAGACGCTGTCCCGTAACCTTGCAGTGAAGGTTAGAGCCGTCAGCTGGGTCAGTGTGAACACTGAACCAGCTGAAGAAATGTCCTTCCAGATACCCACTGTGTGTATCTCTATCAACCCAGTGAGGAAACAGACGCGTTTCTAAATAAGCTCAACGGCCCATCACGGCATGACACCAACCTGGAAGATGACGGAATGTGTCCTCTTGGGCGATTTGCTTCTTCTGCCGACGTTTGTGGACCAACAGGGTTCACGTTCTCATCTTCACTTCCTCTTTGCCTTGGTGTTGTCCGTCAGGTTCTGTGTGGTCTGTCGTTGGCTGCCAAGGTACCTCCTGTCTTCAATGAGAGGCCCCCACCACCACCACCACCAGGAGCACAATCAGAAATGTTCTGACACGGTTCACATAAGTATCACAATCACAAGTGCACCGAAAAAGAGGACAAGCCAGAATTTCTGTTCCTCATTTGGTGTTTTTTTGGATTCTGACTCAGATCCTCTGTTTGCCTCTGCTCCAGTCACGACAGCACTTCTTGTAGACGCAACAGCAGGAGACAAGAACTTTTTTTTTTTTAAGAGAGGAGGGTATTAAAACCCACAAGGTCTTCAAATGGAGGAGAGAGGGAGTACAGAAGGTGAAGGTGGGAGGGATGGAGGGAGTAAGGGCAGCGGTAATTAGTGAGCCTGTACCTGACTCTCACTGACATAAGCCCCACATTCCTCGGAACCGAAGAGGGGAGGTGGATGAGGAAAAAAGAGGGGAAAAGTTCCAGCACACTTAATGAACCACAGGAACCCATCAGAGGACCCCCTCCACACACACACACACACACACCACGACCAGCACCAGCAGTCACAGAGAGGAGAAAACCTTCCTTACAGCACACCATCGCTGACGTGTCACTCCAGTTTTCAGGTGGATGTCAGCTGGACACACATCACCGCTGGCATTCTTCTCCGTCCATTGGTTTTTCTGCTTCTGTTCTCGATCCTTCTTTCTCTTTCTTTCTCTTTGCACCTGTGTACGGTGTACACACTGGCTCCTTCACAAAACTCACCAAACCAGAATAGGACTGCCCAAACCCCCAACACTACTCCCTCCCTCCCTTCTTTGCTATCGCTCCGGATGGGAAATGCTATCCTTGTGTGTGTGTGTGTGCGTGGACATGTGTGTGTGGCTCTAGACAATCTTTGTCCTAGTCTGTGCTTGCACGTGCGCGCGCGTGTGTGTGTGTGTGTGTGTGTGTGTACGTGCTTAACGGCAAAAACCTGAATTGTAGACGCCAGAGCAACATTCCACCTAAGGGCAGCACACCTTAGTACAAGCCTTCCCGAAGTATCACATCCACCGCAGTGTTCATAATGCTATTGGCTCCAGGTGAGTTTTACGCACTGACTAATGTTTACAACCGCCGAGGACACCACACGCTGCCTTCATGCTATGCGGTTCCTTCCCATGACGTAGATAGCGGTGTAATGACAACTTTTAGGAATAACAACTCACATATACTCAAATTTCTATCTCCCCTGTTGTGCTCCCAGGGAGAAGATGGCTGCCAGTTGGTGGTGGGGTTGGTTGGTTGGGGTGGGGGGTTGGGAAAACTCTCTCATGGACAGTTTTCTCATTCTTCTTTGGAGTTTTTGCAGATTTTAAAGCAAGTAGAGCTAAAATTGCCCCCTAAAGATCTTGAGATGATGATGATTCTTTCATGAATTAATTCATTAATCTTAATTAACTGTTAGTGAAATTAATTTCTTAATGCCATCAATTAGCTCTACTTAGAGACAATCTCAGCCATAACATTGGGCAAAAGGTGCACTGCAGCTAAGCCTGGACGCCAGTCAATTAAAAGGCACATACACCACCACCAAAAAGTAAGGCATATCTGGATTTCGGGTGGATCTAAAAATGATGGATAATCTTGATAGGTGACCATCACTTCACAAATTGATGTTCTCTAACAAAGAGCTGAACGGCAAAATTCACAACAGGTGTCTGATCCAATCATTGATAGAAAGTCTTCCCAGATGAGTGAAAGCAGAGCGGCCATACTGTATTTTTCAACTATATTCATTTCCTGTCGGCCTGACAATTCCAATGGTACTGACGGAGGGTTCAAAATATATATTTTAAATATATTGACCCTTTCAGTGACAGTGGTTACTACAGTGGACAGCTTATCATGTTATCAGGTTAGAAGGTGCATGAAAGGGTTAAAAAAAAAATTCCCGCGGTCCCAATTCAAGTGATGGCCCGTATCTTTGTATTTGGTAACCGGTGTTTCATTAGGGACTTAACCGAGTTAATTGCAGCCATTGATAATGTATAATAACTTTTTTCATCCATTCATTTTCCAATCCACTTTATCCTCACAAGGGTCACGGAGGTGCTGTAGCCTATCCCAGCCCAGCCATTTTCAGGCAGTAGGCGTGGGACACCCTAAACTGGTTGCCAGCCAATCGCAGTGCACACGTAGACGAACAACCATCCGCGCTCACACGAGGTACAATTTAGAGTGTTTAAGTGGGAGGAAACTGGGGTACCCGGAGAAAACTCACACAGGAGAACATGCAAACTCCACACAGGGAGGGAGGAGCCGGGATTGAACCCACGACCTCTGCACGGTGAGGTCAACTCGCTAACCACTGCACCGTCTATGAGTGGAAAATTTGGGCTTCAGGTAGCACATAAGAGGCTGAAGTCAGATTGAACAAAAAAATATATAACATACACATTCACGCACTTCTGCCAAGCGAAACGCGACAAAACAACGACTTTGAAGTAAATGAATATAGTTTCAGGGAACAAATGTTTGACTTGACTTTGTAAAAGTGGGTCGTTCCCCTTGATAGTGGTTAGGCTAGCAGAGAAGGCCTTGTTGGCCTTGATGGTCAACCAATGCCCAAATTGCGGCCGGCAACCCTGTTCATTTGTTAAGTACTACCGGCTCAACTGGTGAGGTTTTTTTTGTTTGTTTGTTTCTTCGTCCGTGCCTCTTGTTGAAATGAAGTGACTTCATCACTTCCGCACCCACCATTTAATGTCGTCACAGCGCGTGTTTGATCATGCAGAGAAGTTTAAACACACCGCACAACAGCATTCCCCATTTCATTCAACTGTACGTGCGTCTGCTTACTTACCTGAAGATCTCGCAGGAATTAAAGTGGGGCGGGACGAATGCTCTTCCTTCTTCCTTCCCTCAAGCTCTTCGCAAACACCTTGTCGTCATAGAGATGAGGCCGGCCAGAGCCTCTCCGAGCGCTAAGGCAACCGACAATGCTGAGGATAGAAGAGAGGAGGAAGCTGGATTTCTGTTTGGAGCAGCAACACACATACACATGCATAGGTTAGTGTGCGCGCGCACACACACAAAAGCACACGCACACAGTAGGGAACTTGTGTGAATAGGAAACTGAGATTGAGTCAGATGTGCTCACACAGAGAAGTAACTTTTCAACAGCGGCGGCTGAACTCTGTGCTGGGAGGAGGCTTGAGGCCGTTGGACAGGTTGCTCAACGCACAAATGCTTACTTAACAGATAGTTATCGACTTAAAACATCTATTAGGTCTTACAAAAAGTCCACAGGCACAAGCGAATGAGCAAGGACGCTAAATTTACACCATGGCCATGAAGCAACACGGTTCCTCCCAAGTTGTCATCCAGACAATGAAATTGTTTCATGAATAAAAGAGTTGCTCTAATGCATTCATCGTTTCACCATGTTTTGATTTTACTGTGCTTCAGATACCAACACATTGGGCCTTCATCTCCATTAAAATGTCCTCAAATTGACTACCTACAGGGATTGTTGTCCGAAATCAGCCCCCGCCACCCCTTTAAAAATGTTAATATGTAATGCTATAGTCTATATTAATAATTTTGTTGTCATAAAATATTGGGCTTCCATACTGAAGTTGACAGAATGTGTAAACAGTCTTTGAAACGTCCATCAATTTTCTGTTGCGCTTTTGTCCTTATTTGGGTGACAGGTGTGCTTGGGCCTATCCCAGCTGACCTTGGGGGAGAGGCTGGGCACACCCAGGACTGGTCGTCTGCCAATCACAGGGCAGATATAGACAAACCTTTCACACCCGCATTGACACCAGAGGATAATTCAAAGCACAGGTGTGAAACT
The DNA here is from genome assembly GCF_025434085.1 of Hippocampus zosterae. Lineage (NCBI taxonomy): Eukaryota > Metazoa > Chordata > Actinopteri > Syngnathiformes > Syngnathidae > Hippocampus > Hippocampus zosterae. The sequence goes on along the minus strand of NC_067463.1, from coordinate 11,983,713 downwards.
CAAGGCCCGGGGGCCAGATCTGGTCTGCCGCATCTTTTTACGTGGCCCGCGAAAGCAAATCAAACATGCTGGCTAAAATTTGTACCAAAACTTCAAATTCTTGTATGTAATATATACGAGAGCTATTGTAAATTTTCTTGTTACCAAAACCCCCATTACAGTAATTTAAACTCTAGTTGAATAAACCATTATTCTTGACTTCCTAATATGGTTTCACAACCATAAGGGCCCTCCGAGGGAACAGGAAACTATAATGTGGCCCACGACAAAAATTAGTTTGACACCCCTGATTTAGATCCTTCGAGCAATCTTGCATGCACGTTTTGGAATACGTAAGGGAGCCAGAACATTGTTCTGGTTTGTGGTGGGGAGTGGGATTTGTTTTTTTTTTCTTTAACTGTATAGTGTCACATTTCGACATGTTCTTAATAATAACGGCCTAAGTCATATTTTGACAAAAAATGATTTTCTGCCGAACTTTCAGGACTCATAGCTATACATTCAAAAACAACAATTTAAAACATTTAGCTGAGGTCAAAGATGAGCTGCTATTCCAGGCCCTTCAAAACAATAGGGCTTATTAAACCATAAATTGACACAATTTATGGCATGCAGGAACATAATGTCTCTATAAACACTTTTGGCCCAGTTACAAATCAATTGATTTTCTCAGAATTCGCTGAGGTCTTCATATGCCTTGTCTTTTGAACATCGGCAGGATGAGGCAAATAGAGCTGGAGAGTTGATCATTTTTGTTAAAAGAACATGGCTCTTGAATAATAGAATACCTCACAACGCAGTAGTAACAGCAAAGGAGATAAAGGCAGTTTTACTTCATGGGTGTGCCGGGGTCATTGAGAGGAATCAGGATGATTTGATTGGTTTTCTATTTGCCGACTGAGTAACTAACATGCCGAACTACAATTGGTGCAATTACAGTGCATCAGCATCTTCACACACACACACACAAACACACACACACACACACACACACACACACACGCGCGCGCGCACACTAGTTACTAAGTACTATCCACCACTTGGCGCAAAAGCATGTTGTGTTAGTTTGACTTGAATGTGACTTTCAAAATACAGTGCTTAAGAAAGCATTTTTTTTTATTTTCACAAGCAGCTTTGCATGGAGGGTCTGGTGGAAAATATGTCCCTTTGTCATTTCTGTCAGATGTTAGATTATTTGGGACATGTCCAAAAAAAACGGAATATGACGGTAAAAGCCTTTTCACGTGTCAGAATATTAATTCAATTTTGTAATATACAGTGATCCCTCGCTATTTCGCGTTTGGTTTAACGCGGCCTCGGTGCATCTCGGATTTTTTCAGACATATTCATAAAAAATAAAAATAAAAAAACATGCGAAAATGCCGCAAAAAGTCTGCAAAAAGTCCGCAAAAGGTCCGCGAGAGGCAGTGAAAGTCAGCAAAACAACAGCATGTCACATAGAGCAACATATACAGTACTACATACATGTGTTTACTGTATTTCGTTATTCATACACTAACGACCTAACCTAACTTATACATGTTTAAATATATTAGTATATAGGATCAAGTAATATGAATGACTACAAATTTGCATGTATACCATTAAATTTGGCCTTGTAAATTTTATTTATACTCATACACATCTACATATACCTATACGGGGGGCGGTTGCTACTTCGCTAATTTTTGTCTATCGCAGGTGGTTTCGGTCCGCATTAACCGCGATAAATGAGGGATTACTCTACCACCGACAATAAACAATTTGATCATTCAGGTGCTATGTTATGTTGGTTGCTTTTGACTGGAATTTGTAAGGGAGGGTTTTTTTTTTTCATCCTGGGTTGAAGCATTTTGTGTTGGCTATCTCTCCAGCCAGCCTCAATTGAATCAGATGAGTAGTGTAGCGTTCGCACAGTGAGGTCGTGACTTGTAGGTCTACCTCACAGTTCAAATGTCAGCTTCAGCTTTCCTGTGAACAGTCAACGTATTTTTGCTGCGCTTGCATGGGTTCCTGATACTCTGACTTCCATGGTTGTGTCGCGTTGGTGGACACATCAACCTGCAACAAGTAGTCAAACAATCCGTCAGATGGGGTAGAATAACAGCAAAAGTGCACAGTGTAGGACATTGTGGTGAATCTTCTCAATGTGTGTGGTTTTGTTTAAAAATTGTTCTGCTACAGCATGCACCATTTCTTGTAATACGAATATGAATATGCATGGCAGAATCAACAAATGAGCTGCGATGCATGAATAAGGCTAAAGTTCTTACCTGGCTGGTACTTTTCCACTTAAGCAACTGTAACTAGGCGTGTGGCACCATGTAAAGTCAGTTGGAGGGCACACTGAGCGTGCGTGCGTGCGTGTGTGTTGGTATGATGCCTCATACATTGTAATTGGCTTTTGATGAGTGAAACAGATCAAATCCAAACGCATTATCATCGCCAACACACACGTGCATAAGCACATGCACACCCACACGCAGACACACACACACACACACACGCACACGCACGCGCGCACACACACACTCACACACACGCACGCGCGCGCACGCACGCGCACGCACGGAAAATTCTGCACTGTATCACCGGAGACTGTTGACGCATGTATAAGTACACCAAGTAAAACAAGAAGGTTTTAATGCAGCATTGTACAGGTTGCTGTAAAGATTAGACCTTGATTGAGAAAATTCCAGGTCGGCTTAAACCCGCGCAACCGCCATCTCCAGCTGGGCCGATTATTGAATATGGTTTATACACACAAATGCGACCCTTGGCCACACACAAACACAACACATACTGTACAAAGCAAGCAAGAGTCCTGTTGTGAGGCGACATTGATGACGCGTGTTGGACGTGATAATCTTGCCAGCTGGACTCCCACCCGTGGCTCATTTGGATGAAAACCATGCCATATTTTCCCCCCTACTTTCTGATTAAACATGTCATGTTCAGTGGAGTAACTTTACTATATTTTAAACCAAACCACGGCGAATAACAAAAACGGAGTCAAATGTCATGTTAAAAGCTCACTTCTTACTAGTCTATTACAATATTTTCTCGGTCCCCCATGTTGCAGGCAGCGCTCATGAAAAATGTTGCCCCCTGCTGGTAACATGGAAGAGTAACACTATAATGGTACATAGACTACTCATAATACCTGGCGACAAGTTGACTGGAGTCTATTTGTCGTAAATCGCTACGGATAAGATATTCTTGATTAGATTAGTAGTATCAGAAAACACATTCGCACCAATGGAAACTTTAATGAACCGAGCATACATATTTTGGGGATTGTGGCAGGAAGATGGAATGTCTAGTAAACTCCCATATGGACACAGAGAAAAGGTGATTTTCACGTTGCAATGCCGGAGCTGAGATTCAAAACCAGACACTGGTGCTGTATCATGGATAGAAAGAGTCTACACGGGAGGAAGTAAAAATAAACAACTTAGATAATGTGGTTGCACAGACCTGCACACACTCTTAGTTCGGGGATGTGGCTGTTTTCAGAATTAACCAATTACACTTGAATTCAGGTTCAATGTTTCATCGAACCCTAACACATTTTTTCCCATGTGCATTTGGGAAATTTCAAGTGTGTTTTTGCACAATTTTGAAACCAAGTTTGTACTTTTTGGCCACAATTCTAAAAGACAATCTTATTTTAAGAGAGGGCGTGCACACTTGTACAACCACGTTATCTCAGCTCTTTATTTTTAATTACGAAGAAAAAAAATCTAAATCGAGTTGTAAAGATTACTGTATAGAGTAGGTCACATTATGTCACAAAAATAAAGCATTTGAACAAGAAGTCGACTTTTTATATGTAAAAGTCCACACTGGAAGGAAAAACTAAGAACCATTGGGTCACCATGATGATGTTGTTGCCTAATGTTGCCTGACCTTTGTATTGTATGCAATTGTAAAATGAATTTCCCCTCAGGGAGGCATTGCCTGCCAGGTATTTTCTGCTGCAATGAATCAAATGAAAAAGTCAGTGTTGTGAAAGATCATTTGTTCACTACATATATTATAACTTTAAAAAAAAAACGTTCTTTAATATGTGCCAATGACATATAATGATAGGCAGGGTACGTTACTTTTTACACTTGAAGTCAGACAGTGCAATTAACTTGGGTATCCATCTGTTGCCACACAGTACAAGACTTAATGCAGTGTTAATACATTTGTGAGCAAACTGTGCAAGAACCGTCCGTTTTTGTAAGATTTTTTCCCCCTTTTGCTTCCACTTAGAAAAATATTTGACGTGTGCTGTGGAGACATGGACAGTAGGTGGCAGCATCCATCCTATTTGTCATCGAGTGGTTGTCAAGTGTGAACTCAGAATGTTTCAACACAGGAGTCTGCAAAATTTGACTTTTACAAAGATAATTTTCTTTTTCTGTTTTTTTTGTTTGAATCAAACACCAACAATGAGATATTCATCAAAATATATATTTTTTAAAAAATGTTTTGGTGCACTCTACGATTGAGCTGCACTACGTGACATGGTTTGGTATTTGCTACTTGCTGCAAAATGACAAATTAGGATAATCGAAATAGAGACAGTCGTGCAGAGCAGAGGAAAGGAAGGGAACGAAACAGCACAGTGCTGCGAAGAAACAACCAGTTTTTGACAACTGTCAAAGGTCTATACTTTACAGAGAACATCCATATGGAGGAAATATGCTGATCTGCAGAGGAGGACTGTGGGCGACAAAAGTAAAAAGCCTACTGTAGAATATTGTAGAAATAGCCCATCACTTATGCAGATTACACTAATCTCCTGTAGCCTTTTCTTCCAGAACGAAAGCTTGTCCAGCAGCATTGGAAATACTCACCCAAGCCCTGTCCCCTCCAAAAAAGTGTTTGATATTCATTCATTTTCATTTTTGCACATGCTTTTGGAAGCATTATAGTTCTATTCCCATCATTCTGTAATAGATGATTAAGATATCCTTTACTTGTCCCGCAATAGGGAAATTCACAGTCAGAGTTCAGAAAGGAAACCACAAGGTAGGGAGAGGGGGAAAAAAACACGCTCGAACTATCCTCTACTGAGGATAATTTAAGACCCACTTTTATCAGAAGTGAATGTTTTTTTAGAATTGAATCATCATTGTCAAGTCATGTCATCAATTCAGCGTGTACGTGTGTCATGAGTGAAGCAGGTCACAAAGAGCTGGACCACTGACCATCATTTATTAATGCCACTGCAGTCCAAGAGGGTGTTTAATTGCAACAGTAAGAACACAGTAGCCTGTAGGGCTGAGACTCACGCTCACAAAACAACGAAAGGTGGATTTTTGGAACCATGATAACCGGAGTCCTTGGGTTTCGGCTACTTAACAAACAATAGTCGTAATTGCTCAGTTGGCTCAATAAGGCCAGGTCAGTAAAAGTGGAGTCACCTTTCACCCTGTAGTTTTGTTCTCCACATGGCTGCTCTCAGGATGTTAATTTAATTATTATTTAGATTTTTATTTTTTATTTTTACATCACCCATGGTTTAGTGCTACATTTGTCTGATGTCCATACAGGTGGAGTTCAGACCCTGCTCAGTGACAGCAAGAATGTGTGTGAATAGTTGTCCTTGGTACTGTATGGGCTCAGTGAGGGAAATAATGTTTTTATATGTACCATCTTCACATACCTGAACCTTTATTCTACCACTTTATCTTTCTCTTTATTTTCTCCAGCTGTCCACATGTTCGACATTCCGCCTCCACCTGATCGAGCTTTCCCGCAGGCAGCGGCCATCTTGCAACATCTGCGTACAGAGGAACCGCTAAAGCATCAGTTTCTGCATTTTGAGAAGAAGATTGACACGCTGTCTCTGCCGGAGAACACTGACAAGAGAACTTGAACAACAAGCCTTCCAAGCTGACCTTCAGCGCACTCAAATGTATGTCAAATTCAATATTCAATAACGCATCCATTACATTGGGCATTTGGTACCTAATGTTGAGGCCGGTGAGTGTTATGTTCTTTAATAAACACTAACCTGTTGTTTTGCGACCAGACCAAGATTTACTGGAGGAGATGATGACGGACAGCCGCTTCAACATGTCGCAGCATATTGCAAGTCCCATCCTGTGTGACAAAAAGTCCCGTATCAGCCCAAACACAAATTTCACGACACTCCCGCTGACCATTAAAGTGCCTCGTAAGGTAGCCATACGTAGTCGTTCTCCGCCATCTGCTTGTGCAGTATCAGAAAATGGAGGAATGGGGGGAAACGAAGGATGGATTTAAGAAGCCATTTGTATTCACATCTGCGCATATCGTCAGCCCAGTTATACTTGTCAAATGATGCATAGGTAAAAGTGGCAACTGGGAGTCTGTAAACGACACTATAAAGCAAGTGTGATGAGACATACACAGACAAAGAGTGTGTGTGTGTGTGTGTGTGTGTGTGTGTGTGTGCGCACGCACGCGCGAGCACTAGGGGGGGAGTGAAACAGAGCTAACAAGCCGACAGGTCGTTTGTCTGGTGCCATAAAATTGGCAACCAAGCACACCAGGGAGGTAAAAGTTGAAAAAAAAAATGGTGACGCCTTACAGAACCATGAAAAAGAAAACAATAGTTTTTGGCTTGATGTTAAACATGTACTCAAGTGGATGTATTCGTTAAACAGCACTAAGCTCAGCGGGATGTCTGCGGTGGACCACGTGGTTAAAGTTGGTGAATCCGCATTTAGCAGAGATTGATGTTAAGAAACAAAAACATTCACCCTTTCTTGACAGACAGGAATCCGCTGAAGGACTTGTCTCGTGGTTTCGTGTCCTAAAGCAACATGAACAAACTTACAACTCAGAAAGCAAGACAACTGGCCCGCGGCTTAACCAGTGAGACACACACACACACACACACACACACACACACACACACACACACACACACACACACACACACACACACACACACACACACACACACACACACACACACACACACGCACACACACACACACACACACACACACACACACACACACACACACGCACACACACACACACACACACACACACCTAATAAACATCAAGGTTTGACTTTTGGCCTGTGGACTCCTGGTGGTCCCCAGGAAACCACAAGTGGTCTCTATGAGTAATTTAGGCTGGATTTAAGATGCCAAACTTCACTGATGATTTAAAGCCTATATATTTTTCTGAATTTCCCTGCACATTTTAAGTGACACATTTTTCAATGGCCTTGTTTACGTTCACTGAAAACATAAAACAAACCAGATGCGCGGACCGAATTGCGCATACTGTAAATAACGCGCCAACACAGGGTAATGACAACACAGCAGTAAAGTGGGGGGTGAGGGGGCTGGGTGGATGGTAGGTGGTCTTTAGAGCCTCTCCAAGCATAAATGTCTGTGCACATGCAATATACGCACAGAAATATGCTTTCCTGACACTTTTCAAAAATCTGCTTGCAACATTTGCACAACACTCCTCAATTGGCATGAATGTAACCGGCAAGTTTAAAATTCTGTTTCAGATGGTACAAACTTAATTGAATGATGCCCCTTTGGAAGTCCCACAGGTTCAAACTGTGCTCAACTGCACGCGCTCAGTGTCTGGTAAGGAAAATGAACAGCAGGTGAAGAGGGTGTTGGAAAAAAAAAACATTCACTCCCGACAAACTGCTGCCATTCAGGTAAACGCGCATTCATGTGAAAAGCTGAGAACTAGCTAGCGCTGAGACAGTCTTTAGCATTTCCCTTGTCAAAGGCAACTGCCTTATTTTGTTCAGTACGAGTGCTGGAGACACTGCAGCTTGAGATCAAAGCGAAAATGAAAAAAAAGGTGCAATAAGTAGAAGAAAGACAATTGGAGTTGAGGCCAAAGGCAGCAAACAGTTTGAATGCAGATCTGCTGCCCCTCCTTCAGTGTATGTCAGGGAAGCTCCTCTGCCTTTGGCTTCCTCTCGTTTGCTTCAAGCAGTGTAATTGTGATTTCACGGCCAGTTGGATTCTGTCACTCCCAATGACTTTGCCTTCTATATAAAACCGTTGGTCATGTATTTAAACTGAGAGTGATGGGGCGGTCACCTTAATAATGGATTTTCTCTGAGGCAGAGAAGCAAATGTGCTTGAGATGAGAGCACTGTTGAATTTTTTTCTGTTGTTGGCTAGACGCAACTTATTTGCAGTCCAAAGTGGCATTGACTAAATGTCTGCTTTTCATTAATAATTCAAATGCTAAAAAAAAGTTCTTCTCTGCTGGCCAGAACACAAACAGAAGCACTGACCCACATCCAAACAATTGAAAGGAGCTTTGGGGAAGAATACATTAAAAAAAAAACAGCCAAACACCATAGACGGTCAAACAAATTGCATCCGGTTTTATAAACTCTTACGCAACAGATATTTGAACGCAAACCGTGCAGCCACCTGTGTAGACAGACATAACACCCACAGGCGTATATTCATATGAAAATATTTTTAAAATATTAAAATTCAGCAAAATTCTTGTGTGTGCATCTGTATTACACGGCCCCCTGGCGGCCATGGTAAGCATACCAGGAGGAGCCCGATGTGGGTGTGGAACAGACTGATGTTTTCGTTCATTTCAAGAAATAAGGATGCTTTTTGATCAAGAAATGATTTTGAAAGAAGTGATTTTGAGCAAAATGTTTGTAATTAGGATCACAATTTTGGGACAGACTTTCAACCAAAATAGAAAAAAAAATCGTAGCAAGAAATGACAACACATTTTATTTTCATTTGTGGGCCACATAAAGGCCTCGAGTTTCAAGGTGGGGTATTAAAATTGTATATATTGTATTGTATATATTCTGGAGAAAATAAATGAATAAATAAAACTGAAGTTTCATTTTCTTACATAAACTGCTAGCCAAGTGTGGTATACCTCCAATTTGCAGATCTGATGCAGACAGCCAAGTCCGTTTTAAGATGCCGTTTATTCTCACAATTGGTTACATTGATAACGTGTACAAATCAGTGAGCAGCAAACAGGAGCCTACACATCCATTGGCAGGAAATGGAGTGTGTTGTTGTTGTTTATGAGAAACTGGGAGCCCTCTGCATGCATCCTCTTCCTCCTCCAGCAGAGAACTCCCAGCTCCCGGTGTATAGTTGCACTTTTTTTTTCCTTCTGCAAAGCGGAGCCTGTTGGAGCGTTGCGAGTACTGAAACAAAGACTCAGAGTGAGACCTCAACAGCCTCCATGAATAAAATCAGTATATACTTTTATAAAATAGAATAAATAAAATAAAAATATTTCTGTTCAGTACATACAGTCTTCCTCTCAATCGCCCTGGGGCTTGCAAGGCATTGCAACGACTCTTGCCATGAAAAGAATGCATAGATAATTGCCTATCAGGCGTCAACTTAATTGACAACTGTGAGAAAAAAAAAAGTCATTATTTGCTTTCCTCGTTTTTTTTTCATATCTACAAGTTATATGTTACACATTGGCCATTTGGTGAGTTAAAAAAAGAAAAAAGGCATTTCAATAAAATAGAAGAGTACAGACATTCAAAATGAAAGGAATAGCTTATGACAACAATAAATGGCAAATGTTACCTTATATGGAGATTATGTACATACATTTGTCAACCCGTTCACATTTCAGTCAGACAAAAGGTGGCGAGAAGGGCTACTTATTGTTGCCAGGTTATTTTCCTGTCAATGGGAAGAATGTGCTCATTTCTCATGTGTGTTGCTTTCGGGTTTTTTGTTCGGCTATAAATAGTTACATCCATAAAAGAAAAAGGAAAAAAAAGCTCAAAATATTCTTGTGAAAAATAAGTCACGTGAGGAGAGTGTGGCACTGGTGAAAACAAAAAGACAGGAAGTAAGGATGTATGCAGTTAAAAAAAAACTAAATTGAAGCACACAGAAGCCTGGACACACGTCAATTGCAGTCAAAGGGAACTTCCTATTTGCTTGAAGCAATATCCACATGAACACGGGCGTTCCGTTTTGTTTTGTTTTTTAAATAACAAAAATGTCTTTGGCAGATTTACATTTAAACACAAAACAACGAGAATTTGCTGCCATCAGGTCAAAGCGTCTTATGTCACAATTTGGTAACGGCAATATATTTTCACAAATTTATATTATTAGTCAGTCCACATGTGTGGGTAGTATTTAATTTAATGAATTAATTTATTAATACAAATTATTGAGCAAGCTAAAGGGTGGAAAATGGCACGCTCTCTTTGAGAAAGCAATGTGAATTAGAAAAAAAAACCTGTCGTGAGATGAAGAGTGAAGTGTGTTACACTCCAAATAAATATCCATTCATCCTCTTTTCCACAGATTCTCATTCGGCTCACCGACAAAGGTCAAAAAAGGCGTAATTTGCCTTAATAATAAATGTAATTTGCATGTGGACCTGAGGTCAAAATGCATAGAGAAATACAACAAAAACAAATACCCCAGTTCATGCGGACATGCCATGAGTCAACGCACCGCCCCCCACCGAAAAAAGGTGGAATTGTTTTTTTTTTTTTTTTTCCCCTTCACACAACGTGAATAAAATGACAGCAACAGGTTGAAAAGCACTTAGCTGGGGTCCAGATGCTGAGCAGCACGTCTGCCAGCATGGCCACATGTGCGGGGTGTGAAAGCAGCAGTCTCTCTTCTGCCCGCGGGGGCTAAACATCACCCCAGTCTTGAGCGTCCTCTGCCTAATGGCTATAATGTGTCATCATCCGAGTGGTGACAAAATGGCAAATACGTGAGGGGATGCTTTGGGTGAAGGGTCACCGCTTGTTGTTGTTGTTTTGGGTTTTTTTTGTTTTGTTTTTTGACCATCCAGGAGGCCACGCATCTGTCTTTTCTCACTCCTTCAGTATGTAAAAGCAGCAGTGTACTGATATTGCCTCACGTGGATTATTTGTTTAGGATAGGAAGTTTCATGCGGGTTCATGTGAGCGAGACACATTTTTAAAATTTACTCATGTCCTCGTTATTGAAGTCGTCATTGTGACACTTCCTTTCCTAGAGCATCTATCTTACAGTCTTCTGCATGTCAAGTGTGAGAGCACAAGGGGGTGGGGGGTGGGGGGGGGATAACTGTAGACACAAGAACATAGACACCACCTTGAATGGGTTGGCCCGTTGCCACGTCTTAGCTTCCGCCATATAGGATGTGGCAGCTCTGCCCACACAGTAATGCAAGTAAAATAAAACAACAACCTATTAACTAAAGTTAATGCCGCTTATTTACATAAGAAATAGAATAATAATGATATGAACTTTTAATCTAAACATTATCCATTTTCACTGACAGTTTACGATATATGTTAGCACCGAATCATGTTCTGTATCTGTTTATGAATGTTTAAAGCGAACAATATATATGCAACATGCTCACGGTGATGGTACATGTCGACATATTAATATTAAGTATTCAATCGGAGTATATAATAACCAACATTCTGATATGTGTGATGTGGATTTTTTGAAAAGAACGCACCGACATTTACATCGAATTCATTTTCAGTAATCAAGTAACTGATATCAATGTAGCTACCAATAGGACAAACATAAAAGCCTTGCCTTCTAACTGTTTTATCAGCCCTTTACGGTATGTTTGGGAAGCTTGCATAGTATGAAATAAGATAGCCAGGCAATGACAGCGGTATTTTGGGGCAACTTAATTAAACAGTAAATAGCTCTCTGTGTGAAAACTCTTTTCACTGGAGGAATTGACAGTATTATGCACGAAGAGGGCTTCATAGTATTAGCCACAAAGTCAGAAAAATCTCAAATCGCAAAATGGTGTTATAAACGGCCAAATCAACATTCATTGGCTATATTTGGAATCACTCGCACAGCAATCACGCTTGCCGATAAAGTTTGGAATCACCCGTAGACACTGCAAGAGGGCTGCGCGGCAACTTCTACCAAATAGATGAACTCCTCAACTCACAATGATTTAGTGCCTTGGCATCACAATGCCACCAGATGGTGCCAAAGCAATTGCTTTGGCCCGAACACTAAATCGGTAAATAGTTGTCATACTTTTAATAAGAGAAATCGAGCAGTGTTCGAAAAGTATTTTTCCATGTACCTCAGGAGTGAACCAAACGGTCCACAACAGAAAATCCCTAAAAAGTGTTAAGTGAGTAGGGAAAAGCGATGACTCCGGGCTTTGACCGTAAAACTGCATTTTCACCGATCTTGCCAAGTGGCAGGATCCAATCGGGCGGCGACGCACGAGTCAGCGTTCAAGATGGCGTCTATGTCAAATTGATGTCTACGGTAGAGGCATTTAACCACGGACAAGGTGGGTGTAAACAGGCTTGGCCAAGTGTGCAAGGTCATGCTGCAGCACGTGCAATGACGACGACTAATCGACGGCACGCTGTCTTTGTTGCCCCGCCCTGTGGGGAATACGAGACGCTTCTATGTACACTGTTAGCCGTCTCACGTTAAAAACACGCTCACAATGATGCTCATGAACAAAATCTGGAGGGTCTTGGCTGTTACCATGGTTACAGGAGTCTGTGGTACTTTCTGCAGCGATGCGGGTAGTTACCATGGCGACTGGGAGCAGGGTACGGCAAGGGGAAGTCGGTCGTGCTTGGATGCTTTCCCCGGTCACTGCGTCGATTCTGTGACGGGCCGCTTCGGTTTGAGGGTGTCGATGAGGGAGAGGACGCCCCGCTTGACGCTGGTGGAGACTCGGCGTGACACGGAGTCGCCCGGCGGTGACGAGCCGCAGGCCTTCTGGGAGAGCGGCCGCGCCACCAAGCACTTCTGGTACCGCAGCTGAGAGAAAGAGGAAGGGGCGTGGTCAACCAAAGGTACATGATAGCAAAGTGCAGCCTTGTACTACCTAATTCTTCCCTTTTTTCTGCTTCCTTCGGCCTGCCTTCTTTCCTCATAAGCCTGATTTTATTCATACATCCTTATAGCCTTCCTTGCTTCACTTAAACCTATTTTTTTTTGCCTTCCTTCCTATTTTTCTCTCTTACTTCACACCTCTTTTTTTCCATGCAGCCCTTACATCCCTCCCACTGGTGCTTAAACCTGCTTTTTTTCCTACCTTCCTCAGAATCAGAATCAGAATCATCTTTATTGGCCAAGTATGTAGAACACACAAGGAATTTGTCTCCGGTATAACACGCTGCACTAGTATCATCGTAAACAACAAAATCATTGAACCATTTTAGAGTAACCAGTAGTTTTGTAGTACCATTTTGTAGTACAAGAAGAGTGACTACGTCAGTGACTGTTTAAGGAGTTAATGGCTAGAGGGAAGAAGCTGTTTAAGTGTCTACTAAATTTGGTGCGCATGGATCTGTAGCGTCTGCCTGAGGGGAGTGGCTGGAAAAGGTGGTGGGCAGGGTGCGGGGGATCCAGGAGGATTTTCCGTGCCCTTGTCTTGATTCTTGCAGTGTGCAAGTCTTAAGAGTGGGTAGGGCGGTGCCAATGATTTTTTCCGCCGTCCTAATTGTCTGCTGAAGTCGGATTTTGTACTTTTTTGTGGCAGCCCCAAACCAAACCGTGATGAAAGAACACAGGATTGATTTGATGACTGCCGTGTAGAACTGTCGTAGCACCTCCTGTGGCAGGCATGCTTCCTCGGGAGCCTAAGGAAGTACATCCTCTGCTGGGCCCTTTTCAGGATGGAGATGGTGTTGACTTCCCACTTGATGTCCTGGGAGACTGTGATTCCCAGGAACTTGAAGGTCTCGACGGTTGACACAGGGCAGTTGGATAGTGTGAGGGGCAACCGTGGAGAAGAATGTTTCCTGAAGTCCACGATCATCTCTACAGTCTTGAGCGTGTTCAGCCCGAGGTTGTGTCGGCCGCACCAGAGCTCCAGCTGCTCCACTTGTTGGCGGTACGCAGACTCGTCGCCGTCTTTGATGAGACCGATGACCGTGGTGTCGTCTGCGAACTTTATGAGTTTGACAGCTGGAACTGTTGAGGTGCAATCGTTTGTGTAGAGGGAGAAGAGCAGTGGAGCGAGGACACATCCCTGTGGGGCTCCAGTGCTGGTGGTGCATATTGATGATGTTGTCATACGGTCACACGCTTCCTTTCTGACCACCTTCATTCCCTCCCTCCCTCAGATATTCCTTTCAACCTTCTCTCAGAGCCATTTATTTTGTGTCCTTTATTCCTTTCTTGAAACTACTTCTCTGCCTTCCTTCATTCAGTCCCTGCCCAAGACTGTTTAGAATCCACTTTCTTCGTTATTGACATGAATGACTTGCCAATATTCATGGTTACCCCCCCCCCCCCCCCCCGTAATAATATGTCAAATGTCTTGGAATGGGCCTCAACTATAAATCATTCAGGGATTACGATAGATCCCTTGATTCGTCTTTGAAAGTAAAAATTAACAAGACCATTTCTACTTTGTAACAACATACATGAAACTTGGAGAGAAGAAGATTCTAAAGGTCTTTTCGGTCTTATAATTACCAATCAAGAAAGCCGACGTCTGTTATCCATGCCTTGAATCTGAATTTATTCATCACTTCTAACTTGAGTGCACACATAATAGCCTGAAAGCAGTTCTTCCATTTACTTTTAATAAATTGAATGTAGTAGAGCCCGACAAGCCAGATAGCTTTCCATCTTCCTAATTTCAGCATAAGGCAGTTTCAAACCGCCTTTATAGCAAATTGCTGCAAGAGAAGCATGACGCTTGTCCTTTTCATACACAACTCAAAGAAAGTGGGACATTGCCGCGTCTGAAGTAAGCGATGGCAACGATTTGTTTCATCACCAAGGGGCAGAAAACAGTTAAATTTGCCGGATACTACCTCGGAAGACAGGAAATGTGCAATTCGTCTTCAACCCCCACATTCCGCATCCGTACGTGCACCAAGATGGGGGGAAAAATGTAATAGGCCATCATAGAAGCCAGGGAAAAAAAAAACAGCTTTCCTTTGTGTGTGTTTGCAGAATTAAGTATAACTGCTACTGGTTGGGGTGGTACCCGGAAGAAGAACTCACAAAATCTCGGGGCAGTTTGTTGCTCACAAATTTCCCACTCAAAACTATGTAAAGCAACAAGATTCTGTTTCACAGTATTCTGAAACGTTTTTCTCTCAGGGGCCATTTTAGTTTTTAACCGAGGGCATATTCATTTCTGAAATGATCCTACTAATTTATAATACTTGCAATTGTAGGTTAAATGTTTTGGACAGTCCTACGATGGATTTCCAGGCAGAAGCCGGTGCATGAGACAGATGGGCGGCGAAAATTTGTTTATTCTTGCCTATGCCATTTAAGGTGGGTGTAGCATGGTGGCAAAGTTTGATGATCATTTCAAGGTTTCCTCCAACAACTCACCATACAAGCAGCCTGAACAGCCTCGGACACACTCCCGGCGTTGGGCTCGCACCAGAACACGTGACAGTCATAGCGATGGCCGCCAGCGTCCATGATGAAGGCAAACGTACGTACATCTATTCCCACGCCCATGAACGACAGGAATCGTACGCGGCACTCCACCAGCACTTCCTCTTCATCCTGCGTGGGGAACGAGAGACATAAGGATTCACATAAAACAGAGTGCCGTTGTCTTCATAAATCGGACCACTGGAGCGGACAAGCTTTGTGTTCTTAAATCCATCATCTTTTTTTTTTTTTTAATGAATACGTTTGTTTCTTCACTGTTCAACGCTGCAATTTTTCTGACTTTTCAATGTCAGGTTGAGTGACTGACCTCGTCTTTGCTGATGGTGACTGTGGCATCGGCCACATTGAGGGCCACTGGAGTCCAGTCCTCTTTGCTGGAAGCACTGACTAGACTACCTATTGCGCCATTCAGTATGTCCATGCCTGCAATGAGCCGGATAACAGTCACATTTTAAATGCATTACTATGTCGCAGCTTATCAATTGAACCCCAGAATAAACACAATTTAATTTATTTAAAATAAACGACAACTCTTCAACTCATTTCAACTCCACCTATTGGCGGGTGGGCGAACCACCTACCTATTGGTCTGGCAACGGGCATCATTCCGAGGTACAGCACCTGAAACTTTTGAACCAACTCAGTCTTTGGTGTGGGGAATTCTGCCAAAATAATACATCAACGGTGTTTAAATGGTTCGAATGGTAATTACAGAAAAATGATTTAGGTACTGAGTGATGATGATTTGGACTAAGTACCAACCCTGTAAGGGCAGGTCCAGTCCTGCCTGAATCCTGTCCTGGAGAGAGCCTCCTGCCATCGCTTTGGCATTCTTTCTCTCAGTCATAATCTGAATGTGGGTGAGAGATGGCGGGAGGGAAGAAAGGGTGAGGAAGGCGGGGCAGAAGCACGTTAAAGCAGTAGAGTGAGTGTTCAAGAAGAAGGCAGATGCAGTAATGTTTTTTTTTCTATATTGTATTTTGAATTTTCCATTTCAACGTTTAGCTGATCCGCTCTGGTATCAAGGTGAATGAAAATCTCCGACGTTAATATGGAAGACACATGGACGTGCAAATGACTTTTGAATTTGATTATACCATAAGAATAGGAGTGGATTGGAGCTTTTGTGGATACTATTTTTATACACAGTAAATTTATATACTGTAGTGCACTACCACGATGACTACAACTGCGTTTTGTTGGTTAAATGGCGATCTTGGGTGGCAAATAAATAAATAGAGACCGTGTTAGAGATAATAAAGTCAAAACATTTAGTTTTTTTTAACATTCATTGGTTTGTGGCTTCCTCGCACATTCCAAAGACTCGCATCTTAGGTTAACTGAAGTTCATAAATAAATGTGAGACTGTGTATGGTTACTAAAGTCAGCAGGATTAGGCTTTTGCTCACACGTGACCCAAATGAGGAAAAACACTGTAGGAAACGGATTCATTGATTTGTTACATGAAACAATCTATTTTATATTCCTGATCCTGTTGGGTCATTTTGAGGAAATGTAATGTTTTGCACCATTTGTAAGGAGTGTAATAACTAGCATAATATATAACATGGAAAATGTTTTCTCTTCACATTCCAATAGAACGTGTTGTAGCCATCCATCAAATAAGAATATACATGGTCTTGAACGCTGTGTTGAAACGCATTGTTCGGACATATATGCCTTGTCATACCCGGGAGCAGATCTCATGGAGGCTGGTGGCAATGGCTTTGGCTGGCGTGTCACAGCGGAACACATGGCATTTTAGGATCCTTGTATTTTTATCCCGTGCCACATATGCAAAATCCCTGTGAGGAACAGAAGAATCAAAAATATCCATTTGTGGAAGCAGTCAAACAAGAAACATAACTGACCATCACAAGTACAGGAGGTAATAATGAAAGATATTATGGAATCCCTTCCACACAGTTCAAACAGCTTCAATTCGTCTGGGAAGACTTATGACATTTGAAATTTGTCGGGATCGTGGATGTCAATTGATCAGGCAGAGGGCATGTCCTAGTTTAGCAGCTCCTCAACTTTTTCTTAGCCCTCATGTATCAACATCATGACCAGGAAAATACAATTGCATAGTAGGCCAAAGCATTGATCGAAAATTAGGTTTTATTGCTAAAACTTATTCTTTGTATTCAGTATGTTAGGCATTATTTAAATTCACGCTGCAGTTGGAATATTAACACTCTGCCCTACAAAATAAAAAACGAAACAACGACTTCATCAAAGTAATGCACATGCCGGTACACTAAGGGTCTAATTCAAAAGGTTACCGAAGAAAAACAGTTATAAAGATCAAATGCAAATGTTGAATTGAATATAAAAGTTAAACACAACCCAACAATCTTAAAAAATGCACTATGAAAAGATACTTTAACATTATGCACAGTTTGAACATTTCATTCAGAGATTCGGGTGCGCGACGAGAGTGAGCCCACCTATCACGATTGGTACCACACTTTGAAAACAGCTCTTGTACTTAATACCAAACGCGTTTGATCGGGTTGTTGTTCTCTACAAAATCCATCTAAGCACGTTACTTGTGGACTTTGTGCAAAGGGAAGAGGAATAATAGAGCATTACTTAAACTGTTCCCGCAAATGTGGTACCATAGAATTGTACAAAAGAAAGACTTTTTCCCCCTCAAAGTATGAAGGCATTCACTTGTTACAACTATGTGGGACTTGTGGTCGGACTGATGTCACCTCGAGACGGATGAGAGACGAGCTGACCTTTCCTGTTATGAAAATTAACACACCCACACTCATACACGCTATGGCCAAGTAGACAGACCCGAGAGATCGATAGCGCAGCGCGACGTGAGAGCGAGACAAATAGAGTGACGGCAGGCGGCGGGGCTGAAAAGAGGCAATTCAGAACAGGAAGGAAGGCACAAGGAAATGGATCGCCACTGAGAAGAAACACACAAGCAAAACATGAAACGCACAAACATGCCGATACATATATGCAAGAACGGTACATTGCAATAACCCTCCTGGGAGCTTTGGGCATTTTTTCCACAACACAAATAAATAAATAAATTCTCAATGCAAAAGGGCAGTCGCGGCGGCTCGTTTAAAAAGCCTAAAGAATCTGGGATGATCCAATTTCTCCCTCTGTCCGTGTGCCTATACAATAAAAACATGTTTGCAGACAGAAAAGGACAGAGGGGGGAGATCACTCTCATTTCCTAGAGGTCGAATTGTGTTCATTTCATGCACACTCACTTGGAAGGGGGTAGAGAGATGGAGGCAAAGAGGAAATGAAACAATAAGAAATGACGGAGATGATGTCGAGATGCAAAAGAAGAGGAGAGGAATATCTTTACCTCTCTCTGGAACCACGGAAGGCAGGAGGGAAAGCGCAGAGGTTAGTAGAAAATAAGAGTTTTTTTTTCATTCCCAATTGTGACGGTAAAATGCTGTATTGACAATCAAACTGGCATGCCTGATCAACGCAATTATTTCAGTCAAGGAACAGTTAACATCTATCATGGGGGGAAAATTGCCTTCAGACCCTGAAGGCCCAAAACGTACTGCCGGCTCAAACATGAGGACAATTAAACGGCAAAATAACCTGCTGAGATCCGAGTCATATGACAAAGAAAACGCATCTGAATGGTAATTGCAAATTACAGTCTGAAAATAGTTGCTGCCAATGAGACAGTTTGACTCAGAACATGCAACTCTGTTTCTTAATGCGGCTCCTGAGAACTTCTCACATTTAGTTCAAATGATTTAAACATTGACACTTTATTTAAACCAACTTTTATAGCGTATACTAGTATTTTACGAGATTTTGAAGGCGACTTTTTATTAAAAATTTGAATTAAAACGGGTCCACATTGTATTAATAAAAGGTGTCAGCCATTGTTCCATCAAAAACACTGAAGATAGATATTTACACCAAATATATAAAGACACTTGTCAAACTCTGCTTTGAAACTGCTCTGCTTTTTTTTTGAGGAGGGGGGGCAAATACGGAGCATGGCTTCTGTTACCATGACAACTCAGGTCAAGCTAAGCCAAGGGCTACTCAGAGATGTTTACCCATCTGCGTCCAGACTACAAATGAATAATGCTTGCGTAAAGCCAGCGCTGGCTCATGGAAACGGCACAATTCATAACATTCTCAGCGGTTCTCTAAGAGTCTCGACATACTTTTAGAAACTGTCCAAGAACAACATATATACTTGGTTGTTTAATTTGACACTTTAGGCCAGCTAGCACTCCAGAGACCCAGCTATTTGTATGCAAAAAAGTACAAAAGTAAAAAGTACATTTTCCAAAATCTGTTCCCTTGAATGCATTTTTACATGTGCTCTAGCCATGTGTGGTGGCACTCCAAAAAACGCAAAACAAAATAATTTCAAAGAAGTTGTTAACAAGCAAACCAGTGAATAACAAAAACATAAATAGTTGCCTGGAAAAAACATCCTTGGACGAGAAGACAATCCGAGCAATTAAGTGGCAAAACATGAAAATCCTCTGAAATAAAAATTGTGCGGGGAAAAGCAAAGAGGTGCCAGGGGGAACTATTGACGCAGAACAAGTGAGTCAGGAGAATGAGGAAATTATTATTATCGCACATTTGAAAACGCCAGAAAGATAAAAGTTAAGTGTGTGTGTGTTGGTGCGCACACGTCTGCTGAGGGAATAGACTATGGTATAATATTTTCCACACAAATCATATCATCTCATGCCAACGCACCAGAAAATGTTAAGTTTGATGTGGGAGTAATTTCTATTTCGACAATGGAGTTTAATGGCCCATGGGATGAGTGGCAGCTGATCGGGAGCACACGCACACATTGTTGTGAATGTCAACACCATATTTACAAAAGAAATCACTTGCGTCTTGTATCTGTCATAGCAATAGACCTCGTTTCATCAAACCATCGTGTGAACACATAAGAAGAACAAAAAAACCTACAGGAACAGAAACTATCCTGATGGTTTTGGCCCTTCCTACTACGATTACAAAAAATACAATAATGTGGATAAATTACTCACGGTGGTTTTGTTCCCCCATTTTGGGAAGAAATCTTTGAGACGCTCTGGATATGAGTGCACGCTCCTCAAGCTGCATGCTGCAGATCCAGTGGGTAGTAAGTAGAGCTCCCCCTGTCCCATTTCTTCAGCTAAGCCCCTCCCCTATTTTCTCTTCTGAGCCGCCTCTTCCTCCTCCCTCATGCTGCTGACTGAGATGTTATCAAGCTCTCGAAATAAGAATCCTCCAAAAATAAAGGTTCGGGACTTGAGAAGGTCAAGGTCAATTTGTCTCACATGGGGGTTAAATACAGTGTGTGTCTGCGTTTTCTAAATCCGCAACGTTTCCAAGACAACATCAAAATTCAAAAGTGTTTTTTTTTTAACTGTAAAACATAACTGCAGTAGTTTTAAATGGGGGGGAAAAATGTCTGCCAACATTTGAAAATTAAATGTTATTGAGCAACCTGGGCATCTGTACTTTTTTTTTCCATGAGCGAGAGAGCTTCAGTTTTTCTTGAACCCGTCTGGAATTGTAAAATGAAGAAGAAGGAGATATTTTGGTATCATTTTTAATAATTTAAAATAAGTTTTCAATGATGGCATTCCAAACTGTGTAAAATTGATTCACTAATGAGTTCTGTCAATTTTGAGGAACTGATGGGTGATTAACTCTGTCTTAAAGGGGACATGAAGTATGGAAAACTGACTTTTTAATTGCTAGTACACAAATTGCTGGGTCTGGGTGAAGTGTACAATTAAAACAACCAAGTCAGCCATTTTTTAGCTGTTTATCTCTACCCCCCCCCCTCCCCCGGATTGTCTGCAAGTCTGCAAGCGAACTATTCTGTATTTTATCCAATTTACTTAATTCATTTGCATTATACTGCATTGAGTTCTGCATCCCTGACTTGGCAGCTAGGCTGGGCAAAAGCCGCCATTTTCAAGTGAGTTTTGCTGCCAGATTACTCAGAAGCACAATTAAGTGCATGGCAAAATAGAAGTAGAGCTGCAGTGTTTTGATAACTGGTACATACTCAAGTGTACGGCTTCTTAAATTCACCGAATAACTTGAATAATTTAACTACAAAAAGTTTGACACAAAATCTCTGCACTGGCACTTTGCAGGGAACATTTTCCCACATGGAATAATGTTAATGCAGTCGCACACTTGCTCTTTTTGTAGAAAAAATGTTGGCGCGGTGGCAGGGAGCCAGGAACGAAGAGTTAGTAAAACATTTGCATACATTTCACATTTCACAAAGAAGACAAAAGGCAATGTGTACCACAGCAACACGTCTACAATCGCCAACACAAGGTCACGTGACATCAACTAATTAAATCTCGCCTCCCGCTGGGGTGGGGAGGAATTACAACTTCATGTAATGCAAACCAAAGGCAATCGTGTTACTGAACAAACACGATGAAAACACGCAATAAGGACGAGCTGCAGATGAACGTGACTCACGGTGAGTCATGCACGACAGATCGCCTAGTGGGTTAGACAGTTAACAGCCAATTCTACACTCTCATTCGCTGATGCCCATGACACTCACCAGACCAGACCATTTTTTGCGAGTGACTTAACTGGTAGATTGACATAAATGTACTGTTCACTTGGCTCCAACAGACAATTGAGTCTCTTCCTGTGGGACACAGCGCCCTCTACTGGATTTTCTTCCTCTATCCTCCCACCACAGTATCGGGTGAGTCGATTGGTTTTGATTTGGTTTCGATTGATTGGCTGAAAGCCTTCTTCGCGTTTTAATTGTCCTTCACCTTCTTACAATAAGGAGGATGGGCAGCGAAGAACAAATAGAGGCGAACGTGAAGGGCAGCGGTAATGTGTTTTGTGGTGAACAAGAAACGGTAACTCGCCCTTTCATTTCATGCAGTGCTTTGTCATGATAATTTCAGATTTTGTTCAGTCCCTTCATCATCAATGATCTTTCTCCCTGGAGTCAAGTCATCCGTCTTGTTTATCACCAGTGCGGTAACACAGAACTGTAGTAGGAAATATTCGGGCCCAGGTCTAATTGAGGTTGCCATTACGTTGCCACGGTAACCTACCTGCCATTGTCACGACCAACGCCCCAGACGCGGATGCTGGCGATTGGCTGAGAGTGAAGGACACTGCGGTCCATCGGGTCAACCAGGTTCAACATATTATTCTGCAGCAACAGGTACATGTCCTTCCCCTATACAAATGAACACAAACACACACACACACACGTTTATTAAGCGTGCAGTATCAACGTTCGCCAACGGTGACAGCTACAGTATCTGGAGCTTTTGTGTCATGCCTCTTATGACTTAAATCGGTCACGTTGTATGGATGCAATCGACATGGATGAATGGATGAGCGTTCCCATTGACGTACTCCAAAATGGAACAGAAACAACTGTCACTTCCTGTGGGTGAAACGACCGTGTGTCCCAAAACTTTAGTCTACATGGAGCTGGAACAACATTAATAACAGAAAACTGTATGAGAAAATCCATCTATTCTCTGAGCCGCTCAATCATATAAATATGTTTCTTTCTCTGACGTTTGTCAGTTCCTTTCGGCGTAGTGCACAGTCTCGGTGTTCCTTTATTAAACATACACACAGACTTCAGAAAAAAAAGCATTAGGAAATGGATGATGTCTTTTCAAATGAATTGCAGCCACCCCAGAGAATGAGAAAGCTTCATAATATTGCTCCTATTTTTCATCACTTCATTTGGCTGGCTTGCGGCTCTCGATGTCAATCTAACACTGTCACAAAACAACCACTCGCTCCCTCACCTCGCCCCAGATCCCGACTGTGTCTCGGATGTCGTTTTTGGAGTAGGACAGCTGCCGTATGCAGTTGTTCACGGCCACGCTGCTCTTGCCAGGTGCCAAGTCCTCCTCGGCCATCTCCACCCATCCCAGAGAGCGGACTGCAAAACACTGAGACACACAAGAAAAAATGACCACAATAAGCGGAGTCACGTGGCCAGAGACCTACAAAGAGCACCTGATTGCACCAAAAAGAAAGTAAATTCATTCATTAGTGGGGGTCATTTATTCATAGCAAAAAAATCGAATTCACTAAAAACCATTGCTTTTTCCATAACAAAATGTATTATTCAGACTAATGAGACATGAACTAATTATTTTGACTTGTGTTGTACAGCAATGGTGGCTTCATTACCATGCCATCAATTACACTATTTTCAACACATGATCATAAAACTCCCAAGCTTTATCTACACTACTTATCGAGCTAAAAAGACAACCAAGTATGTAAACCTGACAGGGTGAATGTAGTTTAAGAGACTGAATTTGCTAAAAATTAAAAAAAAGGACTTCAGAACTTTTGTCACATTTGCTTTCACTGGTATATGTTAACCCCTGATGCAAATAATATCAGTTCCACAATACAATCAGGGGGAGACAAACGTTCAACTTGGCTGATACAGACAGGAGACGGCAAATAGAGCGAGCCGCGTCTCCATCAAATATTTATTGCCCGGTCAGACAGGACTCTGTCACCTTGTTCAACCCACTACAACAAAAAGCCACGATCCCAAACAAAAGAGATGATCATCTTGTAATTTTACATCCTTTCTCTGGATTATTTGGAGTAATTAACGGTTAAAATGGGCATGTCAGCAATCAACAGACAAGTGCAAACATCTCTGCAGATAGGAGAGCTACACGATAAAAATGCAAACAACGGATGTACTATGTGAACTTCTGCAAAGTTTGTAATGGTTGACCCGGTTTATAAAGTAGAGCAATGTGTTTTATTTATGGAACACAAAGTGCACTTCACATTTTCAATGCAATGTTTGAGTGAGTGGGCCCATTGAGTGTCTGTCTCACTCTGTACTCTGACATTCATTGCAGTTACATAGGCTACGTAGACACTCAAAACTAGGCAAAAGAAAATAATTGGTCTTGTAAGTCACAAAAACGAGTCGGGGACTGTGTCAAAAATTCCACTTTGACAAATATAATGGTTGGTGGACATCACTGCATGGTGACTCTGCATTTGGAGCAGTGGAGGCAGTGCAGTATCATATCCAGCAGATGGCGCTGTTTATCTTTCTGTTCAGTAAGCATGTCAGACAAATGCAGTAATTACAGTGTGCAAATACACCCGTTTTCTAATCCTGATAATGATCTTCTTGTTATAATCTCCTTCAAATCGGACTGTCATGACTTATAATCAGCATCTCTGACAAATATATGTTTATGAAAACGGGTTTTGTACAAATTGATTCTAAACTCCTGCAGATGATGTGCAATTCTGTGCTGTTATATTGCATGTTTGTGTCTTCTTTAACTCATTCAGTACCAGCCAATTAGAGACCCTTTTTTTCTCACCATAAGTCTTGGAAAAGTTAAGTATCAAGTATCTGGGGTCGAACGTGTGAAGTGTGAAAATTCATATAAATATGTCTTTGGGAGTGAATTCGTTAATTGCAACGTGATCGTGGCGGCATAATAGGTGGATTACATGTCTGTGGAACAGTCAGAAAGTGCAAATAAATGCAGACAGGAAGCAAGTGCCGCTAATGTTCGTTAATACCACTAGGTGGTGCTATCAGACACATCTTCGAAGGCTCAGTTTGGTAAAGTAGTCTTTACCTTTGATTGTGGATCACTGTTGCCGCTGCTCGAGTCGTCTTCTTCGACTGCTGGACGGTTCCTGGAAAGAACATCAAAAGAAGCTATGGAATGGAGTGATGCCGTTATAAAATTAGTAATGGAGTGTTGCTGTGGCGAGCATTAGCTCTGCTGAAGACAAATCCACCAGAGCAGTCATTACACGAACAGACATCCATTCCCTGACTGGGAGAGTACATTTCCTGCTTCGTCTGAAGTTATTTAACAGTGATTAAACACTAGATAGGAGATACTAACCAGATGGAGGTGAAACATTGTGTAATTGAGTCACAAGAGCAGAGAGAGAACTACAGTATGATGGTTTGGAAAAATTGATGTGATTTTACCTTAACTTTAGTGATGCATAGCGAAGCGTTGCACCCTCAAACTCCTTTAAGCTGGGGTCAGGGTTCACCGTGGCCGCCTGCAAGTCCTGGTGTGCAGAAACATTCTAGTCAGAATATAGGACAACAACCAAAATGCACATAAGACCTAAAAGCCCTCTTCACATATGGAACCATGAATACTGTGTGGTGAGGTCAGTTATTATCCTTTACTCTGGTGCATGAATAGAGAAAGCCTGAGTCAGGCTTTTATGTTGCGTTTTCTCCACCTCTTTAGAAACCCATGAACAAATATTTCTTTATACGTTTGAAAAAACACTGGGTCAAGTTTCAAAATATTTCCAAAAAGAACAACTGTGTTTCTATATCTCCAAAACATCTGCCTCACAGAACAGTCTATTTTTGTTTTTTGTTTTTCTAATCATCTTCTTTTCCTTCCGGCTCATCTCATTTTGTTAAAGGTTGCCACAGCACATCATCTTTTTCATCTCCGCCTTCCTCCTTCATCCTCCTCTCAAACAGCAACTGCCCTCATGTCTTCTTCCGTCACGACATCTATCAACTTTCTCTGGCTCCATCCTCATCATAAAGTCGAACCCCGTTTCGAACATTTCCACAGCTATAATGTTTACATTTCAAAGTTCTGATTTCATGTAATTCATTTTCCATTTGCCAATTTTGCTTACAACCAACAACTTTATTACAACGTAAACTTCATTATAATGACCAGCTTTTTCCTACAAAAGGCCCTCGTTACAACGAACCACAGGAAGCTAATTGCTATAAAATAATATTTAATATTAATAATAATGTATGTAATATCTATGTTATCTTATCTTATGTAATAGGAGGGCATTGAGGGCTGGGGTGAGGATTCAGGCTGTTCGACTGACAGTGTTAGCAGGTGCCTTTGTTATTTTTGAGGATAGAAGAGGATATTTTGCAAGGGACTGTGCTCCCGATCTCATTTTTACATTTATTGACTTTGATCCATGGACCCAGGTAGTCAAAACGTGACGGTCGATGAATCAACTTCAAGCTCAAAGCGACGTCGCGGATTGCTGACGACGATGCATCAGATAGTTCAACCCCTAATTTGCTGTGCACCGGTTTTAAATAGGCCATAATGCAATTTGATGTCAATATTGTACATCATATGTAAAAGGCCACGGCGTGCATGTGGAAGAAGGGCTAAAAGGACAAATAATTGTCACAAACCATTAAACATTCAATTCAAACATGCATCCAAACTGCATAGCAGAGTGCTCTGGCTGGATGGGGGGATGGCAATGATGCACTTTTGTGTAACAGGACATGCTCAGACATCAAGCAAAGGGAGTTTGCGTCGTATGTACAAACAGTCTGCGCAAACACATTCATTTTCTATGCAGCAGGAAGATGGTTGAGTGAACAGACAAGAAAGACAAGTGTGGTGCTGCAGCTGCGAGATGTCTCTGCTCATCAAGCATATGACAATAGTGTGCTCGTCCGGTTGATGTTAGAGCTGCAACTCGCACATGCTGTCCAGGTAGTTAATGCGGAGCATCTAATGATAATTAATCCACACAATCACAGCTTGAGGTGGCGATAAGGCTCAATAAATGCATGATACTTGCCTTCCACACCTCACTATCAATCTTTCCGCCAAAATCACCCCACATGTGTTTCTATAAATGGCGTTTAAAACACAAGTACATATATAGTTGGGGAGTCAAGGTTGAGAGGGGGAGTCAAGGAGAGAGAGACAGAACAAAGCGGTTAACTAACTTGCTCACTGCACACCGGCGTTTGTTACAATGAGGAGCAACTCCAGGAAAAACTGTTAAGCTCCAAAACGTTCCTTGCTCCTATTGAACATTCACCGTTCCACGTAGAATTAGTAAAATATGAAAATACATGACAATCAGCAATAATTTCAATGACTGCAGAAGATTTGAAAAAAAAGTGCCAAAAGAAAAACTTTTCCCACCTTGTCTTTGTCTTCTTGATGCTGGGGGGTGCACTCTTGATCTGAAATCCGCTGTATCGATGTAGATCGGGGCTATACAGAAAAAAAAGGCATACAAATGAGATACATTATTTCGACCATGTTTCGAAAGAAGAAAATAGGTAAAATAGTGAGTGATAAAAAAAAATCAAATCAAAATTAGAACTTCAGAGATTCAACAGCAGCCACACTGCCCGATTATTAACCAAGGAGATGGGAGGTGTGTGCGATACGGCTGTGACGCACACAAATGTCAACAAATGAATGTTCCACAAGTTAAAATTTTCTGTCAAACTGTTCATCTGCTCTGTCCTGCGCTAGTCAAGCACGTCAGATAGAGCACAAATGTGGAATTACACCGATTGAAACAGCCGTAGCCATGGCTAGACCGTAAAAACCTTTCAATCGCTTTTCAAAATTAGGTTTCTATGCTAACAACGTGAAATGAAGCGGCTAAATGTAGCACGCGCAGGTGCATTGAAATGCGAGGCAGAAAACATTGACACCTCCAGCAGATGGATGTGCTTGGATGGATCGTGGCCCATCTATCTGCCAACCTCAGTCAATCCGTTCTAAGTCAATGTTTTATCTACCAGCTCTCTATCAATCTATTTTCCTCTGCGTGACTATCCATCATTCTGCATGACTGACTGATTGATTGTCTGACTCTTCTTGTGTTCTACTCCGCCACTGGATTATTGACAGTCTTCTCTCTGCCTTGCTCTCATTGCTTGCCTGCTTTGTGAGGTTGTTTCTTGTTGTCAGGTACACAGGAAACTAGAGATTGGGTCATGAAGACTAATTCTCACCGCATGTTCAGACCGTGTCCATCAAGGCCAAGAAAAGAGGCGCATGCAGTTTGACTTACAAAATAGCAGCTGTTGACAAATCCGCATGTTGGCAGAATGTGTTCGTGGAGAGGCTCCACTGAGCTGTCGGAGGTGGTGCTGCCAGAGCGGGTGGAGCCCCTGAAGAAGACCTCGGTCTGACATAACTAGAGACACACATACAAAAAAAGGTAAACACATGCACAAGCAAAAGCAAAGCGGTGAGAGGTCAGCGGATATCTCCCGAGAAGTCTTAAATGCAAACACTCACTCACCAAATTATTAAATACTATGCACGAATATAAGACCGTGTTTTTTGCATTGAAATAAGACTGAAAAAGTGGGGGTCGTCCTATATTTGGGGTCTAGTCATTAGACCCATTCGGGACGCTATATGGCGCCAGATATCATTGAAGCGAATTCTGAACTTGACTCCCCAGGCCAAAGTGAACTCCTGTCACGAAGAATAAAAATAACGGGAGCACGAAGACGAAAAGTTAAAAAAATAACGGTAAGAAGGAAAAGGGAAGAAGATAATAGAAGAGATAACAGAAAATGCAGAAACGTAGTGACAATCTGGAGAAAAGTAGGTCAAAGATCGGCCAGGTTAACCGGCAGCTGAGAAGTTATGATGTAATTTACATTTCAAAAACCAGAGTCCATTCATTTATGAATATGATTTTACTTTAGTTTACATATTTAAATGTTCAGATATTGAGATTTTATCGAGGTAAAATAACATGCTTTTTCCTCTCAAATATGTTGTTATAATCATTTGTTTCAGATGTACTGTAATTATTTTCTGTATAAAAATTAATTTGGTGTCCAAAAAGTCTTTTTTTCAAACTTGAGTCTCGAAAAAGAGGGGGTCGTCTTATAATCAGGGTCGTCTTATATTCGGGCCAATACGGTAAAACTGCACAATCATATACAATCATAAGATAGTGGTCAGTTTTTGATCGACAAGGTCATACAGTATTTTATAATGTATTTAGGATTTTAGTGTAGAGTTGTGTAGATCTGCACTGCATAGAAC
Source organism: Hippocampus zosterae (assembly GCF_025434085.1). NCBI lineage: Eukaryota > Metazoa > Chordata > Actinopteri > Syngnathiformes > Syngnathidae > Hippocampus > Hippocampus zosterae. The sequence goes on along the minus strand of NC_067463.1, from coordinate 11,954,510 downwards.
TGAGAATCATTGAAAATATGTTGCCGCTCTGATCTATCGCCCACGATTTGTGGGGAATAGAAGATGACCTTCTCTGCAAGTGGTTGAAGTCCCGTAAAAAAAAAAAAAAATCGTAATTGCCTGTATAAATAGTTTAAAGTAGCCATAAGTATACCACAAACTAATCGACCCAGAACACTTAAATATCACATAAAACTCATTTCACGAGATTCCCCTTAAAAATGGCTTATAGATTGTTTGATTCAGCAAAGTGGCACCGGAAGTCACCGCTGCACAATCAGATAACACCAGTTGACAAATGCTAAACGGGACCTTTGTCATTTGTTAGCTTGAGCTCGCTTTAAGGGGTTAATGGCCACTCGGCAGCGCAAAACCATACACGAGGCAAAGACTCCATTATTTCCGCTAACCTCCCGAGCTAAATACACAAGCACTTACATGACCTACAAAAATCATCAGCCAAGACAGTTGGCACAGACATACATACAACACAAATTACTAATTTTGCTCTTAGTCAGAGTCTGGCATCTTCGGGCTAAATAGAAAAATGACATCAACCTGAAAATATTTATTTCATTTTTTAATTGCTCAATCCGTGAATCCGTCAAATCGCCAAAAAGTGGAGGTTTACCGTCATTAAATAAGGACTCCGAAATACAAGACCCAGCTCTCGGTAAGATGCGGTACAGTGACTTACAACCACCAGTCTCATCTATATAGAAGCACAATTAATAGAGCTCTTGCATTGGAGCTTAGATTGTGCTTGTATGCCTAATGTTATGAGTCATGAAAATATGATTTCACACATGGAAGAGTGATGAATATCAGGAACTACTTTCAATTCACTGCATGCACAGTTGACTAATAGGTATCAGAAGCTAAAACTACGAGACAATAATTTTCCTCATGGCATTTTAATTATTCCTCAAAGACCTATCCATTTTCTGCCCTGATTACTTTGCAATAAGCTTTAAACCACATTTGTCAGGTTTCCTCAAACCAGATGTTGATCATTACATTAAGCACAAAAGAGAATTAAATGAGGGGTTTGTCCAAAACAAGGTTAACTTGGCATACATGTTTGCATTCTCCATTCACTCACCTCTTGGTCAGGAGTGAGGGAGGGGCTGAGTGAACCAAGCGATTGTTTACGTGGTGTCGAGCATTTGTGGTCTCCAGGTGCGTCGGGTTCTGTCTGTCCATGGGGTGTAAGGTGGGTGGCGGGTCTCTCCCATTGGGTAGCGCCCGTGGGAATGTGCCAGTAGTAGATACCCGCCATGTCTGTTATCTTTTTCCATCCAGGTGGCAGATCCGGGTCCGTTTGGAATGACTGCTCATTCCAGATATCTGCTGAAAAAAAAGGAAAGACGTTACCTAACAGAAATTAGGGTAAACAAGTCAATAAGCATAATGGTGGACAGGTGAAATTAGGTGATTTTCAAACACACATTTAAAGTTATTAAAGTTATAAACACACTTTTTAACCCTCGTAGTCCACCGCTTGCGATAAATGTAAAATTATGTCTTTGAATCAAAGGCAAAGGCATTCGGAAAAACACGAGAGAGCTGAAACGTATGGGGGGGGGGGGGGTTCTAAAATGGCCTAAATTTCATGACGTCACCGGCTGATAATTCTCAGGCATTGCAGCAATAATAAAAAAATGTTTTGATTCCGTAATCTTCACAATTTACATATTTTGCACCATAGAGACCCATTATAAATCATATTTTTGAATGCATCGTAAACCTAATGTGTAAACACGCATTTCACGTGAGTTTTACGTCAATCGCTTTGTTTTCGCTTGGACAGACGTATGCATGCCACATTGATGGGTTTAGGTCATTCCAATTGTGCAACTTATAGGTGGCGCCAGAGGATCGCAAATGAGTTTGCCTTTTTGCAGGAGGCTTCAAACCAATGCATTTTACATGAACACGCCCGGTCGGGATTGTTAGTAGGGCTTGGTTGGGACCTCCAGAGACAATTTCTTTTTTCCTTTTGCAAAAAATAAAGAATAAAAAATCCCAAAGAACTAATAAACACTATATATATATATATATATATATATATATATATATATATATATATATAGAGTGTTTGAAAAAAATGTTTGTATAACACAAAATACATCGTTACAAAAATTGTAAAATGCGTAACTTAGGGGTTTTTTTCCATTTGAAGGACCCAAGGGTTGTATTTGAACACAAAAAATAATTGTAAGTATAAAAAGTTTAGAAAATAATGCATGCATTGTAGCATCTGTGCATGTGCCTCTAAAAGGCGGGGCCTGTTGGGTTGAGGTGTGACTAGGTGATGAGCTGTGGCCGACACAAGCTATTGTGCGACTGCGCTTGAGTTTTGCTGCTGTGCAGTCAATAAATGGCCAAAAAAAGGTGCATCAAGGATTGTGGTTTTCCTATCCCACATGAGAGTGATTTACAATCAATAAGTAAACTGTAAATACACACAAGAAAAAAAAAAAAAGTATAACATGGGCATGAACAATGATTCACAATATAGCGGAGGACGGCAACAGACTCTCCCTTACTCCTGCTTTAGTCATTTTTGGAAAAGTATTTTTACATACATTTATTGTATCGTCTTATTGTACGCATTGGACTTTTTAGAAGTTATGTCTAACATTTGTGATGGGAAAATTAGCTGTTTGTATTGCTAGCAAGAGCCATACTGAGACTGATTTCATGGTGGAAAAACTAACATGATGATGTTTCCAAGACGCCATTTGTATGTGTTTCTAATAAAAGCGGAAAGCAGGCATAAGCTTGTTTTACAGAAGATTGCTGCTTGAAAACTTTTTCTTTATGCGCTCATAAGCTCTCACTTGTGCGGCATTTTGTTTCCCAACATCGGTGAAATCTGCCAAAATAAGCAAAAAGGAAATGACATCATTTTTGCAAACCTCAGCTTGAATGCGGCCCATGTGATGGCAGAGGACATCTGTTATTTTTATTTTTTGTTTGGTTTCTTTTTGGGATGGCCAACAAAGTTGTCTTGATTCATTGCAGATGTCAGAGCAGGCTGAGAATGTACGCTGCGATTTAAACATATCAGTAGCATAAAGAGTGCATCTCCACGACGCGGAGCAGCTAGCTGACGTAATTTATTTGACAGCGACACATTTGGAGGAAATACAGCAGGTACCAAGATGACACAAACACCCACACTGACATAGTGTGGTGATGAAATGCAAACTTTAAATCACTCTTATAGCATTCACATCTCTTATAAAAGGTCTGTTCGTCGGAAAGTATCGAACAACATTTACACGTTCACAGCTGTTGATAGCATTATGGTGCTAGTGAACTTCGAGAAGATGGTTAAAAACGCCAAAAGGCGGCAATTCACTCACACACTCTCATCCAAGACTTTGTTCGTTACACCAATCAAATAGGATCCAACATAACTTCCATTCAATGTTTTTGTGGAGCAATGAGTAATATGATGTCAGATCGTTGTTAATTCAACAATACTTTTATCATTGTGGTTGAAGTTTGTAGATTTTTTTTTCTCATCATTTTGCTAAACAACCCAACTAAAATATTTGAAAGACCACTGGATGATGCAGGACAGTGACTGGGAGAATGAGAGACTGAGTTTGAGCAAGTAGGCAAAGGAGAATGAGCAAGAGAGCGAGAGAGAAAAACAGGAAATACAGAAAGAGAGAAAGAGCGAACAAGGGAAGGAGAGGGAGAGAGTGAGGAGAGAAAAACGGAGTGAGAGAAAGGGGGGAAGGAGCGGGAGCGAGAGAGTGAGAAAGAGTTAAAATAGAGAGCAAAGAGCAAGAGAGAGAGAGAGAGAGAGAGAGAAAAGAAGAGGGGAAGAGAGAGCAAGAGAGAGCGCGCGAGGGCAAGTGTGACAGAGAGCCTTTAATGTGCTGACCAAGCTGATGAAACGCAGCCTGAGGGGTCGTGTCCAAGACAGCAGGTGATATGTCATAGTGATGGCCTTAACAGGCTTGGGCTCGAATGAAATGTAGGCACTTGCTCGCACACAAACTGGTGTGTTCAGTTAAGTTCGTGTTGTTTAGCCAAAGAAATCACTCGAAGGCTTGAACACGCACGAGCTAGACACCATCTTCTGGCACTCTAGATCTTGCATTTGGACCCTCATTCCATTTATCATCTATCTAGCTAACTAGTGTAAGATTCATGCTGGGGAAAAAAGGTCATTTTAAAACTGTTCCCAGAATGTTGGAAGCATTGAATCGTCTAAAAGAGGGATGGTCAAGTTAAATGATGGAAGGGGGCGCATCTAAGACCATGCACTTCTTAACGAGACTTGCGACAAAAATGCAATTTTTAGTATGGACAAAATATGTGAATACAGTACGTTGTTTTTTTTTTTCATTGAACCAATTAAAGTATGAATATATTCCACTGCTCAAATGTAAATATGAAAGCGCCATTATTCAAAACAAATGCTTTGACTACATTTTTCAGTGCAAAGAGTCGTCGTGCATAAAACAATTAATTTTTCCTCCTCAAATGTTGTGCAATGCATTTTCCATGTCATGGTAGTATTCATGATAATGAGACATAAGAAAACCCACTATTTTCAGTCAGGAATGACAGGATTGCCATATCATCAAGCTACCAATTACTGTACATTCACCAGTAAGGTAAAACATCGTAGGAAAAACAAAAAATCCATTTCCAGGACAATTTTGGTTTACGCCGTTTCCACTCAGTGGATTTGAACTTTTTTTTCTCTGTAGTGTTATGTTGTACTCTAGCCAACCAGTTTTTTTTCTCCTTATGTTATAGTCTTATTTGTGTGTACAAGCGGAAATGCACACAAGCAAGTATGCCCTTTCATGCACTACTAAAATTGCAGAGACCCCAACAAAGCCTTGGTTATAATTTGAACCCGAGTAATAACCCTGAAGAGTACTCAACAGCTCCAGATAAAATGACGGACGACGGACGACCTCGACATGTCTGTCGTATTCAATTATTCACTTCTCACTGCCCCGCCATAAGTTCTTCATCAAGGTGCTCTCCAAGTCTACTCAAATGCTCTTACAGATTTTTACAAGCACAAGCCTAATGGAAAGTAAGGATGCTCAGAGAGGGAGACATATGATCGTCAACCATAAAAACACGGGTCTTGACTTTTTGTCCTCTGCCAAAAGAATCTACCACCTTGTGCTGATTTGGATTCTGGAAAAGGGGGCTACAGTAAAAGTAGGAGCTTCTGGTACTCGCCTACGGAAAGCAAAAATAGGTCAGAGCGTCAAAGTATAAGTGTCTGCAGAGAGGGTACTGGTGTGAGATGAGGTGACAAGTGGATGTGGATTAGGCATATAAACACTCAGGAGAGCGAGAGAGTCAGAGAGCAAATGAGAGAGAACAGAATGTCAGAGACAGAAAGCTCCAACAGCCTTGGCTCGAAGGCTGCATCGTGCTTCAAAGTTTGCACCGTCACATTCGGGCAGCATCCCTCCATGTGGGTCGTCACGGGATTTGAAGTCTGAGCATGACGCCACCGAGACTCATTGCGAGCATGCACCTGCGTTGCTCATACAAATATGCGCTCTTTCCATTTAGCCACATTAGCTACAGTTAGCATGCAGCCAGCTCTGTGGCGAGTTGAGTGTAAGGGGAAAGGGAGAGCTTGTGTCGCAAAACTGAAAAATATAAAAATATAAATACACACACAGAAACAAACTGCATTAATCCGATTAATACATACTTAATACCAGGAGCACACACACAAACAGCAGGTATTCAGAAATCTGCCTTGGTAATAAAACTTGGACTCCCATTCACTCCCTGACACACATGCACAGCTCAAACGAGCCCACAGTCGCAGAGAGACCGAGAAACAAACCTACCCTCATAATTGACAATGACAATGGCAAGCATGTAGTCTTTCCCCAGCATCATACTGTGGTTTGCCAGCTGCCTTGTACGGCATGAAAACCCAGAGCTGTTGCCAAACACACACACACAACCTCAGACAGAGAGGAGAGAGGACAGCAATGGGGTGAGGGGGGGGGGGGCAGTGCAAGAGAGAGGGTGACGAGGACTGGAGAGGCGAGGGAGGGAGAACACGACGAAAGGGGGGAGAGAAGCCAACAAGAGAGATGGCAAGAGATGGAGCTGACAGTATGTTTCAGTTTGCCATGCGCGCACACACGAACAATCCCAACTCCGCTCCAACGTCTGTCTTACTCATCCTCATGAAATATTGATTGCAAAAGTCTTCACCTCACACGGTTGCCCTCGGAACCCTCAGGTCATCGTTCATGCTCATCGAGGTTGAGGAGCAGTGACGAAGATTACAATCTGTCTGTTGAAGTCATCGCGGTTTACAAAGGCAGTAAAACCAAACATTAAATTATCTTGGCAGTGTCGTAGAATGTTTTCAGACCTTTTGTTAAACCATGCATGACTGTGTGTGTCCGTGTGTGCGCACGCGCGCATGTTTGTGCTTGTGTGTTTTGGCTCCCTAGTGCAAAAGCGCTGTCATACAGCCCCTGAGAAGCCGCAACATCCCGAGAGGAATCCGACACATACCTGGGAAAACAACACTGCTTTTTCAGCCTCACACACAGCCAGATGGGATGTACGGACAACTGTGAGTAAAATGTCAATAAATTCAAGAAAGATATTCTTCAGAAAACAATCCGGAAGATGATGACTTCTGACGAGTACAACACCGTTTCTCCATTGTTTTCAATTCCATCAACTTGACATAATGAGCTCATATTTCCATTCATCCATTCATGATGTGAACCATACCTTACCAAAAGATCGAATGACATTTCAAGAAAAATGTAAAGAAATAAACAGTATCTTACTAAGATTACTAAAAGAATATACAGTGCAAAAAAATGCTTTATAGATTACCGGTAATTATGGGAAGAAAGCATAGTTTTCAAACTTCATTTGAAAACATTCACACTTGGCGTGAGCAAAAAAGAGATCCTTGACGAAATGGAATCCATTTTTCTAGTTCAGCATAACGGTAATTTGACTGACATTTGACAGTTGAGCAGGGTCTTTTCTCCTCACAGTGTTTGACAGCGGAGAGAATGGTTTGATTTTTCACCATTTTAAGGACCCATTTCACATACAGTACTTGTTTTTTTTTAAACATTCAAATTTTGTGGGGTTGTTCAAAGCAATCTTCTCTCCAGTGTGTCAAAGGAATATTCACCATTCCTTACAGCGTTTTAATGCAGCATATAAAGTATGTTCCTGTTATAAGCAGTTACTCAGCACCCGACGGCGTCACAAAATTTTGTGGTTCACTAGAATGCAAAAGAATCCACCGAGGCACCAGAGGGTAAGACAAGAGGTATTGTGGGGGAAATTAAACAGCACGTTGGCCTCATAACTCAGAAAGGCTGACAGCCTGGTGTACTGCCGCACTCATGTCACAGGCCACTAACAAATAGACGGATGGGATCGACAACAATAAGAGTCTTTTAAAGGCCCAACTGACATGAGCGGCAAGATTTTTTTCTACAACGCTGACAAACACAAGCGGACGGCAAGAAATCATCATGTAGCTCATGTGATGCAGTCAAAACTTTCAATTACAGTTCCTCTCATTCATTTCATCAATTAAATGGGCACTATGGATGGGCATCCTAATTAGTTAATCAATAAATTGATCATTAAGAAGGTTATGTGGAATTGGTTGGGGAAAATTGTACGGTAAAATGGATTTAGCTGAAAGCGGGAGAGGCTCTGTAGATTCAGTTTGCTCGTGTCTAAAACACAAGAAACAACATGATATGTGCCACATTTTTATTGTGTTATTGCTGTATTATTGGATCGAACGACGTCCAAGCAGAACTTCAAAATGGCCTCAGGGCAGCGCTGTATTGTGCTCAAAACAACACAGGCATGGAGGTCAGAACATTCAGAGAGATTAGAAAATGAATTGAAAATAAATGACAAACTGCAAAAAAAAATAATAATAAAAAAGGATTGATTATCAAGTCATGGAAAATTTAGTAAACAGCCATCACTTCGGAATTAAGGATTAAATGATCTGATTATCTCTCGAACAAGGTGAAGCATCTTGATGTATTATCAATCAAAGGTCAGTCAGGTTCATTATCAGTGGAGGGCTGCTGACTAGCTATCAATCTAACTCGACATAGATCAAGCCTCCTTAATCAACTAGCATTCAAAGTAGAGTTCAATGTCTTGCTTGCTTTTGTTGAAAGAAAAATAAAATCCACCATAAAGGAGTTGTCAAGGACCATGGAGCTAAAATCTGACCACTGACCTGAGTTACTGCTGTCATTATGGGTCAGAAATACTTTGCCGCCAATATCAAGATCAATAAATTCCCAAAGGTTTGAAGAAAGAGGAGTGAACTGGCAAAAGAGGTCTACTGATATTCCAGCTGTGGTAAAATCCTTACCAAAATGGGCGATAAAGAGCAACTTTTGAAATGAATTCCTGTAAGGCGGATAAAAGCGGTGCACATAAAGCCAAATTGCAACTCAAGGATTTGGGCCTCAGCAACTGATTTCTTTAAAAAAGTAGTTGTATAATTACATGTTAAGAATTAAGGTAAGTGATTTACTGAGAACCATTCCGGGCCTCTCGCTCAAAGTCAGCTGGTATAGCTCACCTGTGACCTTAATAAAGACAAGCGGTATTATAAAAAAAAAAAAAGATGAATTAAGATGTGAGGATTATCAGGATCTAAAATTTGTCATCTCTCAGGAATATGAAATGTGGCAATTGAGAAAAAAGGCAATGAGAGATTAAGCTTGCTCCAAATTGAACTCATTACTGGTCTGCATGCAGACATGAACAGGGAGCAGGACGCAGATTGAAACAGTCCGCAGTCTAAATGGTTAAACACCCTTGAGGCTATGGAAGAATTTGCTGTCCCAGAGGGATTGTGGGGGATTTCCTGCAGACTTGGGTTGTTATTATTCTGTTTCAGCAATGTCCCAAATTGGGCATATGTGCACAAATAAAGTCCCCATAAACAGATGAACGGCACAGGGATCGTTAAACCAAAGCAAACCTCCAAAGACAGAAGTCTACATCAAAAGATGCGTTTACCTGTCACCTCGGGGGAGTTGCTCTCCTGGGACAAAGTGGTCCAACTCAACTCTTCATCGCTGGGGTTCAAATTCTGGATACGGTTCAGAGCGCAGTCCGTCTTTGCACCGGTCCTTCTGTCTTTCTTAGTCTCTGGAGAGGACGAGGAAGAGGAGGAGCAGGAAGCCACCGAGAGTAGGGGTGTGTCCTCTGGACTGGCCTGTTTGGGTGGGAAAGGTGGAGGGGGCACAGGGGAGTCCTTAGAGTGGAGGTCTGAGATGATCTCCAGAGCGGGCGAGGTATTCAAGGGAGATTCGCTCTTGGTCAACAAAAGCGCTTTCTTCTCGTCATCTTGATCTTCCTCCGCCACCTCATCGTCCTCAGCCTTCATCAGGGACTTTAGTTCCTTCTCCAAAAGGATGTTGATGTTGTCGCTTTGCTCCGCGTGAATGTTGAAGTCATAAACAATCTCTCCCGAGTTGCCGTTGAGTTTGAGATCGACGGCCGTGTTCACCTTGCACCCGCTCTCTGATTCTGACCTTTGTTCCGACTCAGGGTCAGAGTTACCGTTTGGGTGCAGCTCGGCAACAACCTCCACATGACCTTCAGGCTCCTCGGGTGTCTTAACACTCGGATCCTCCGTCAGGATTTCTGAATTACCATCAAGGTCGCTTACCTTGAGGTCTGTAGTATTTTTATTGTGATCCTGTCCAGCTTTACGGAGCTGGTTGACTCCGTTCTTGGCAACCTTGGGATTGTTGGGGGTCACCAGTTGTGAAGGTGATGACGAAGGTGGCACCGCCTCCCCGAGGCCCATGGCAGTCTGGATATTTGTGAGGGCATATTTTTTGCGACACTTGGGCGGCGTGGATGACCCTTGTGTGATGACATCACTGCTGAGGAGCTGGTTGTGGGAGGAGCGCAGGCTGAGCGACGTTGGAGGTTTGGCAGAGGGGCCATTGCGATTGGTCACGTCTACTGACATCATCGTGGCAGTCAGATCGATCCACTGAAAGAGAAAGGACGCCAAAAATAAATGCACTCGAAGAAACATTTGCTACTTTTGTCCGTTCGGTTCCGATTAGTATTACGACGCAAAGACTTCAGTATTTGATGGGGTTTTCCAAATTAAATCGCAAATGAAGTCTAATCCGGTGCAAATCAAACAGAATTTTGGTTTGTCAATGAATCTTTCCCGCATAAATTGAGCAACTTTTCAAATCACGATTTGTTTTCTTTTGAATGGTCATTTTTATTTGGGGTATTTTACTTTCCACCATTACAGGGATAAAGGTCATGAAAGAGCGGTGGGAAATTTCTTCAACTCTTGACTTCTACCGATGCTGAATGTAAACATCAACTTCTAAGCGCCTAATCTCGGGTCGAGGGGAACTGACTGTGTGTATTTTTGTAATCTGGGTTCTCTGCATGGTATGCAAAGCAAATACATATCAAATAGAGTGCGAGTTGTGTTTCCAAGTCCCCGCGGATTATAAAAAGTATAAAAACAACTGAGGGGGGAAAATATGTTCATTACCCGTGTGCGTGTGAAAGACCCTCTCAATTTCATCTAAACTAGATCTCAAAATATAAAGTCTTCCTGCAACTGGAAGATTATCTATTCATTAAAACAATCCATGTTGATCGATTGTATCAAAAACTCGAGGCAAGAAGTTGCACACTAATAAATAAAATGAATGGAAACATAACCTCGTTGGCAGAGGTAATAAATCCAGCGGATACTTCGGGGAATAGTGTCGAAATCTCTTGCATTAGGTGTTGCCGCTCAAGTTTAAGGGGTCGCCAAGTTTGTAAACCTGCTGGGATGAGTAATGCGCACCAGTATGTGTTTTAAAACCCATAAATTGTTGAGACTCTGCAACAAAATAAGCAGTTTGGGGAGTAATGCACAACAAAAGTAACATCCTTCCATAAATACAGCGTGTCTTTTTCTAGAAACTCAAAAGTTAAGTCATGCTTCATGTGGGGCAGTACAATGGATGACGGATAAGCACGCCGGCCTTACAATACAGAGGTGCAGGATTCAATTCCAGCTGCGGCCTTCCTGTGTAGAGCTGGCATGTTCTCCCCTTGCCTGCGTGGGTTTTCTACGGGTACTCCCGTTTCCGCCCACATTCCAAAAAACATGCAATAGCACGTTAATGGAGGACTCTAAATTGAGTGTGAGCGCGGATAGTTGTTTGTCTCTGTGTGCCTTGCGATTGGCTGGCAACCAGTTAAGGGTGTACCCCGCCTATTGCCCGAAGACAGCTGGGTTAGGCTCCAGCACACGCATGACCCATGTGAGGATAAACAGATTAAGAAATGGATGGATGGATGTTTCATGTGCAGGAAAAGAAAATGAGTATGCACTGAAGAGTTCAATGTGTCAGGAATAATTATAGCAGCAGAGAAGTCAAGATTTCTTATTATGTGTTGGTCAGCACTGAATTGCAAGGTTTGAGATTTATTTGCCCAAGATTAAATAGAGAATAGTGCTCAACTGCTCATCGGGACATTGACTCTTTTTGTATCAGTAAGTGTGGATGTACTTTCACCCTACACCCTCGAGCTGAATCGTTATCTGTATACTTAAACATTGAGCGGTGGGGGTGCAAGCCTGGAGGTCCTCATTTCATTTAAATCCCTAACGCAAACATAGCATGCGTGAAACCATGTGTGCCGGTGTATGTCTGTGTGTGCATGCGTGTGCGTCCATTTTTTTGTACCTGACAGGAGGTCAGTTCATAGAGCATGCGCTGGTTACGGTTCAGGGTTCAGCAAACTCAGCTGCACATATGAACACCACCTAGGAGGGGGGGGAAAAAAGCAACGGAGGAATGATCAGTAGAAGAATGTGAAAAATGTCAAGTCTCAGGGACCCCTCAGGGACCAAATTCATCAGCAGGCTCCGATGGAGAAGGCACAGCTGTTCTTAACACCGCATTTAAAAATGTAGAGGATGAAGTACCAATCAATCCAAGGTGACCTCTTTGCATCACTATTCAGCATATTGTGCACAATAAATTCAGATGTGTGACCGAATGCCAAGTTTCTCCCTTGAAGCAAAACCGTGCATCGCATTGCAGAATAAAAACAGAGGCTGGTATTTACCAAAAAGTAAGGAATCTTTTTATTTGTTTCCTCTCGGCCCTAGAGAGTCTGGGGACATTCCTAACATTGTGTGGTGTCATGGTCATTTGAGCCACTTTGGTAAATACAAATCAATAGCTGTAAATGTGCATTTGTGGACATGTTGAGTAAGATGAGTTCATTTGTAATTGTTAGTTACTATTGACCCTATGTTGATTAAGGAAGGAGGTAGCGCATGGCTTGAGGACCAGAAGATTGGTTTTAATACTGCTCTGAATCCCAACACATGCAGACATGTGGACCACACACTTACATACCACGACATGGTTGGATTGCAAATGCTTCCTGAGCACCTCCAAAGTCCCCCAAATTTTCAAGCTAACGACACAGCTGCATAACCACTTCTTTGTCCTTTCCCTACAAGTTGGCGATGTATTGCTGGTGTATTTCTCTGGCACTAACGAAACAATTTTCCTCGCGGGAAGTAATATAAAGTCATACTTACAAATAAAGAAAAAAAAAAAGACAACGTCTTGTGAGCACCGGAAGGAAATGATTTTGTATCCCCAAAGAGGGCAAAAGGCTGAATCACTATTCAATGTCAGTATATATATATATGTAACAAGAGTGTCACTAAGTGGAGTACTGACCTCCACCAAGGATTAAGGATCGCTGGTTTCAAGTTAATGGAGGACGATGAACTGAAGGGTAGCGTGATTATATTTCTGCACGGTTATGCTACATTCATTGAACATGAATAAATTCCTGTATCTATAGCTTTAACCCTAAATTGATTGGGTAATTCAAGTTCTCTTTATTCAAAATCCCAACAAACGTTCATGAAAATCTGTAATGCATTTCTTTCCAAGCCTGCGTTAAGTGTTCTAAAATGACTGCTGTGAAAGAAAAAAAAATAAGAAAGAAAAGTTGGATAATGGCCTAAAACCTGTCCAAAGGACTGTATAGGTTTAACATCAACAAATCTTGTTCACATCTAATCAGCACGAGTCATGAAATAAACATCATGCAGTCATTTGAGTCCCCATGTCTGCTCTATTTGCTTCTTCAAGAGGCTGCTGGCTGGAGGAAGGGGCCCAATGTCTCCCCATTGTCTGTTGACGTATACTTGAAGTGTTTTGTTTTTTTTCAGTAACTGATAGTTCCCAAGTAAATGCTTCAACCGTATATTCAAAACATTCCAACATTTACTGTACTTACCAGTGGCCGAGCATTATGCAAAATATAGATGGAGCACATCCATGCCGGTAGTCAGCGTTTCTCTCTTCATCCAATCACGATGACCGATGCGAGGCAGTGGCGTCCTGAGGGAGGGACAAACATAAAAACGGGATTTATGAGCAAGCGAGAAAGAGGAAGGAGGGAGGTGACTGAAAAAGGAGACACAGAGAGGACTGCAGGACACCGGAGGGACAAATAAAGATGCATTAATTATTCACAGCCGCGATCAAACATTAATATGTGTGTGTTTGCGTGTGGCTGTGTGAAGGAAAAACAAGGCTCGTTTATGTATAAAGCTCAGTGTGTCTTTCTTTGCTGCAGAGCCTTCACTGACTGGAACTATCATAAACTTGATGTCACGGGAGGATTGTGAACTCAGCCCCTCCCACCACCAGTGCAATGCTTCCTAACAATCAACACAGCATAGTGCAGACGACACTTAACCCGCATTTCTAACAACACCAACGTACTATTTGAATGGACTGTAAAAATCTCCACATAAGAAGCTAGTGTTGATATAAAAAGTAATGGAAGCTAAAAATAAATAAATTTGACCCATCTAAAAATTATGTGGTATCACAGGAAGCACAAATTTTACAAATGTTTACTTGTATCATGCTTCGTTACATCTTACATATTTTGCCAACTAATGACTGTATTAAATTTAGTCCAACCCAAAAAAATAAATGCAGGTTTTCAGCATGAAGACTCAGACAGTGCTAAGACATATTTTTTTCTTGCCGATATTTTTTTAAAACCTCTGTTGCGTAAAAACAGAATTCAATTCTTTCTTCATCATCAACCAACCTAAGGATGAGGGAAAAAAGCTCTGTTTGCTCAAAAGCAGAAACTAGGGAGAGAGAGGCATTACCCATTAACTGCACAATAAGAATCCAGTCGATTGTGTGGAGTGATGATTAAATGCCTCTTGGATAAACTGAAAAAAAAAAACCCAAAAAACCGGACTGCACTACTTTGTTGCAACCAGTAGCTGTGCTGTTGATGTAGTCTCTAGTTTGCCGTACAAAGAAGCCCCGACATGATGTCAGCGATGGGCACTAGGAGTCAGTCGCACTGTCGGGGCACAACTTGCCTCACATTCACATCTAAAGGCAGTCTCAACTCTTCAAATAACCAACCATGCGTCCTTTTAAAACGTGGGAGGAAGCCAGAGCTCCTAGGGAAAACCCATAAGCGCACGAGGAGAACAAGAAAACTCCACATTACAGGGAGAGAGCCAAGATTCAAACTACATAAGCGCTTCGTGATAGGTGAAACTAGGCCACATAGTGCCGGAGGTGTCCCCACACCATGAAAAATATCTACTAGATTCATAATCGCCATTGGCAATACTGTATATGACGTGTTTCTCATATAAATGCTCCGATACCAAACACTGATACCACATGACCAGCCTGACATCCATTTTCCGGGTAGGAGCCTTGTCACCAGTATGGAGATACTTAAAAGTAAGCAAGAACAGACAACAACACTTTTAGGCGACGGGCCGGGTAACATGTTGCAGTGTAACGTGTTGAGTAATGACATGTAAGCGAGGATTGTATGATTGTAGTCTCTTATTGGATAAAGAAACATGCAACAGCAGTGGAGCAGAAACTCAAGAATGTCATTGCATGTTTGTAACAGTTTTATTTTGTTTTTATAGCCTAGTTCCAAAACTATATTTTCATTCACTGTGACACCCACTGAGCATATGCAGGAAGAATGCATTTGGCTGCATGTCATTCCAGTATAACAGAGTGTCATGGAATAAACTTTCGCTTTGTTTTTCACATGAAGCCACAGGCAGAAACCATTTCCCAGCCACAAAGTTTCAAATTACCCAGATGTGGCCATTAAAATAGGAGTTACAAAAGATTGAATGACGAATTTCAAGGGTTATGTAATATTTTGCACACAAACAACTGGACCGTGCTTCCTATGGTACTGGTCTCTTTGTCAATGGTATTCGATCATCAATTGAAGTGTGGGTGAGAAAAGCACATGGTCAAAATTTCTACGTATACAAACAGATAAGGAAAATCGTTTTTTTCAGCCTTCACATGTGAAAAATATAACTAAAATGCTTCGCTGCTACCTCAAGATATTTTTAACAATCTACCGTCAAGTAGCAAAGTCCAAAGCCGTTTATACAGTGAACTCAAAGTATGTTCACTCATGGTCAACTCATTCGGTACATCTGATCTTCATGGATTTGATGAGATCCATCACTGCTCCAAGTTGGAGCTCCGGAGAGTGCACAGCTGTAGCGCAAGCCAATGAGTGTTCGTGACCAAGGGAAACATCATTGAAATATTGGCATTCAAACCAAAATTGTATTCTGGGACTTAAATTACAAGGCACATGTGGTCTTTCGGATCCTGCTACAACAGGTCTGCATACCATAAGTGTGTGAGAACATACAAGTACAGAATGTTTTATAGGGGAAGTCTGCACAACAATAAGCATTAAACATTTCCAAGCATAAATTGCTCCTAACCCAAGGTTACGGCTCCGATGTGAGACTCCAGCCCTTTATACAAATAAACATGACCGGCGGCAGTGATGTGCTTCCTGTAGCGAGAACCTAAAAGGAGGGAATCAAAACAGTGCACACTTGGCAGACTTTTATAAACATTCATCTGCCAGAACACCAAAGCTGAAGGAATATTTTAGTTTCAGAAGAAAAACTACGAAGGCACTGATCAAGTGCAGATCTCTGTTAAGGTTTAGCAGTTCTAAGCTTGTGCTTGATTGAAAAATGACAGTGCAGGCCAATAGTGCCCCAGTGCATTCCTGTAAGTTCCAGTAATACGCACATAGCAAGGCGAGCGCCACACACAGCAGGCTTTTTTTCACCACAGCTCCATCAGCTGGATGTGGTGAGCGCTGCCCACACTTGGACCCAAATAGATGACAACAAACATTTCAATACATGCTGAGATCCCCAATTTAAGATCAATCCTCACCTGACCTTGAATGGATATATTTTTTTACACGAGCCACGACACTGCTCAGTTTCATATTCATAGTTTTGAACGTAAATCCTGTTAACATCCTTACCGTGTCTGCCTAGCTTGTGCGTTTGTGTTAGCCTTGTGAATCTACACCGCGAGTTTGCGTCCTCGTTGGCTAACATGCAGAGAACCACATTCAGTGCCTTTGGTTTGCTGGTCTCCTCAATTGACGACCTTGTGAACAGTAAACATGAACAACTTAAGCTATCACTCATTTTTATAAACTTTCTGGTTCATGAGGTCAATGAGGTGCTTCAAGTGTCTTCAAAGAGCAATGAAATACTTCACCAAATCTTTCGTCAGCATGACATGTTCCATGCTAATAGTGATGGACTGATTCAGGACGCATGGCAATATCGTCAGCGAGCCATTTTACATTCAATAGCTGTAGTTCCATGTACCATGCAGATATTTAAACTGCTATGTGCTTTATGTGACTAATTGGAGTCTTAGCTGCTATGTATAAAAGACGCGCAAGTTCAACACTTTAAATTTAAGGCTGAACGTTTGCACTTAGTGGTGAAAGTCCAAATCCAGAGTGCTGAAATGTGAAGTGAAACCGACTAAACACTAACAGATTCCTCTAGATTTTCCACATCATGTCTGCAGCTTTTAAAAACCGACCAAAATGAAAAATCCAAAAAGACGCTTCCACAACCGGGTGGAGTGACAGTGGTGCATCAGCAAATCAGCATTTACGCTCTCAAACTGTAACTTTGAGTCCGCTTTTTAGTAGGCCGTGCTGTGGATAAAGGGGGTCTTGGTGTAATTACAGGGCCCCACTATGGGCGTCCAACCGCTGGCACTCAAACACAAACAAGCGTTTCAAATATGAGGGTGACGCGTAAGCGCACGCACATGGTTAAATATGCAGGCAAAGCTCAGGCAGCCACATGGGGGAGGAGTGGTAATCAGATCCAGATTGTGTCAAAGCAAAGACTGACTCGTGACCCATCCGCCAGGCCTGCAAGTGTCTGCTGTTGTTTGTGCGTGTGCAAATGTCGCAACTCAGTTGGGGGGTCCGGCTCACGCATGAATAAAGGCAACAGCTGCAACATGATCAACCCAGCCCCCCATTTTCATTTTACATGTGTGCAGAGGATAGCCACTGACGTTTACCACACAGTGAAGTGAGCTTTTAGATCTAAAGAGCTTGTAGATTGCTGCCAGCAGTTTGATCGGCCTCTCAACCATCCTTCCTTCTTTCCTTCCTTCTTTACTTCCTGCCCTTCCCTCTCAAGGTTTCTCGTCATTCCAGTTCTCCCGCTGATCCCAACAGGCTATAAACTCAAACCCTTTGTCCACAACAGAATTGCTTTCCTTTCTCATTAAAAGTGAAGGTCTGTAAACTCCCATAAAACCACCCATTTCTCTCTACAGCCCTAATTTACAGTCTCGCTGCTGCTGCCAGCCCCCCCCCCCCCCCCCCCCCCAACACGCAACTCGTGACAAAGCCCATCTGCTACCAAAGAGATGGACAAGAAAGCAAAACTGAGCAGGAAGCAAGCCAGGACATAAACGTCCAAACTGACAAATTTCTGTGTGCAGGCAAAGCATGCAGCTTCCCCCCCCAAAAAATGCAGCGGGGTGTTTTTTGAGTTAGGATGTTAACGTGTAAAGGCAGTTACACAACAGCAGGCAACCTTCCCAGATCACTCTCGGCTTTGTATTTATTGGCTGAAGCGAAGGCCGAGTCCTCTCCATTTAGATGGATGCCACATCCTCTCCAAAACGGGGAAAGAAAGCCAAGATGAACACAATCTTGCTGCCATTATTTCTTTCTGTGATATATGAAACAAACAGAATCCAGAAGAGGTGAAAAGAGAAGAATGTACACTTTGGTGGAGATGTTTTCCGCACAAATGCGATGACAGCCCCTGTGTGTGTTAATATTACTGTCGACTCTACATGCCATATTTGACACTGAACACCTGTAGATTCCATCCTCTTTTACAGACTTTAATTTGCACTATGATTCGGACTGAAGTCTAAACAAGTCATTTTGTGTAACTGCACCACCACCACCACACGTGAACACACACACGCACACACACACACACACACACACACACAAGTTCAGAATGCAGCCTTGGCTACACATTGTGGTGACTCGAGTGTGAAGGAAACACAAAAATAACTTGTATAATCAACCTTCAAAGCAACACTCAAGAACTTTGTTTGCCTGAATGTACCATTTTGTGTGTGTGCGCACAATATACATTACACTTCCACTGGTGCGGTTTCTCTGTGGGCGGGAAGGCTGTAGAGAAAATGACCACAAAGAAAAAGAAAAGCAGGAATTTTCAGGGCGTGCCAAAGAATCTTAGGCATGCTTTTTTTGGAGGGTGATGACCCAGTGGCATGAAAATAATTGTTTAACATACATATAGGCCGGGAAATTAGTGGTAAAGCTGACCAGTTGTGAGCATTCAACTCTGAGCCTGCAGTGCAAGAGCATATCAATGCATGACGATATGTCATTGTGGATTGTATTGTAGTCTCACCACTTCCCCAGACTGTGACACAGGAAATTGTTGAGCTACTTTGAGGGAGACCCTGATAAGTCCTTCAATCAAAAATGGCCTGGCTTAAAAGAATACACATTCCCAGACTTTCAAGCACGTGATCATGTAGGAGACATTTATGAAACGCAAGCCATGTCCTGCATTTTAGAACTTTGGGAGCAAGTGAGAAGGGGTTAGCGATACAGTATTCTAACCCCTCGCTTAGTTCTCATACACACTCTCCCCCAACACCCTTTACAGGCCTCCTCCACACTTTATTCAACCTCACTTTCCAGAGGACGGGGGGAAGTCAAGGAAGCTGGGGAAAAAGTACGCCACAAACACATTGACAGAAAGGTAAAAATTCTGTTATAAAGGATGTCTCAACCCCAGACACTTTAAAGTTGGACCATTTGTGAA
Source organism: Hippocampus zosterae (assembly GCF_025434085.1). Lineage (NCBI taxonomy): Eukaryota > Metazoa > Chordata > Actinopteri > Syngnathiformes > Syngnathidae > Hippocampus > Hippocampus zosterae. Next base: position 11,935,198 of record NC_067463.1, on the reverse strand, counting down.
ACTCAGCATTCAAAACAGATGGGAAATTAGAAGCCTGAAAAATCCAAATACCTGACTATCACACATTATGACACCTACACTCCTAGGTGGATGTTTAAGATCACAGCATTTTCTCTAGTAGACGGAGATCAGGAGGCGCAGCTTCTCAGAAGTCATCTTTGTCTTGGTAATTGCATGAAATGACAAACTCATCTTTCCCAAAACCGTTCCCCTAATTTCGGAAGCACGGAGTAAGTAAAAAGAACATGAACGAGGAGGTGTGAGTAAGTCTCCAGACCAACAGGTGGCAGTATCCAACTGCAACTGCCAATGTTTTGGGTTTTTTTTTTTACAGATAAGGCAACTCAACTGCGTTTTTCATATATTTTCTCAGAGTTCCTGTTGAAATAAAAAACAACGCGATGCAAGACAATGAGCAGAGGCTCTACCCAATGTGCAAACTTGAAATGATCACACACCATGATCTTGCCCAAACAAACGTGGCAGAATTTAAGATCTCACATGTCATCTCCCTCAAAAAAAGTCATTTTTCCTTTTATTGAGTCGTGCATGTCACATTAATGGTGGATAAAGTTTTGAAATGATTTATTCTGGTTTAATTCTGGGGTGGGGGAGTGAAGATTTTTTTTATAACAATCCACTAAAAAGAAATTGTAATGGTTAATTCACCCAACACACACATGAATAAAAGTGCATGCGAGAGAGGAAGCAGGGCAAAGAATAGTCATCTCCTATATATAGTTGAAATGTGACAGGATGTCCGAGGAGAGAAGGAAGTCTGGATCTGAACAACACACAGCTGAAACGCTCTGCGTGTGCACGTTTATTTATGCATCCCCAATGTTGCCTTGCTTCAACATTTCACCAGATAGTGTGAAATGTCGCAATGCTTTATTGTTACCGCAATGCCGTTTTGTGTGATCAGCTGTAGCATGGACGCAACAGGGGAATAGAAGGCAAATGAGGTCCTGATACGAGAGCCGATCAAAATGGATACCTCAGTAAAAATGAGACGTGAAGAGGGAAGAAAGTGGATCGGAGAGCGAGGGTGACTCATCAGAAAAGGAATGTCCCGTCGTTTGCCAGAGGAGCCACAGACACAGACTGCAATGCCCCCCCTCTCCAGTGCTTTCAGTCATACAGTCCCGCAGCTCTTATTTTTTTTCTCCCAATTTTTCCACCAGTGTCTTCTTTTTCTCCTATCACTGCGAAGTAAAGCATTCCTCAAGACTCCTTTTCCATCTACGATGCCCTGCCAGTGGAAAGTGAAGATCCAATTGCTGTATGTTGATTCTACAGATTCGCTAAGATGTCTTTAACACAAATACATGTGAAAAATGAGAGTTTATGAAGAAATAAGAGAATATCGGAACAGACTCTACCTAGATCATGACCAGTTTCTATGGTCACAGATACTCATTTTCTGCTTTTTGAGTTATTTATAAGAACATCAAAGGGAAAAGGGACAAAACAAGAATGCACCTTTATCTGGAAGTGCACCGAAATGTTTAAGACTCATTCATTCATTCATTCATCTTCCTAACCGCTTGATCCTCACTAGGGTCGCGGGGGGTGCTGGAGCCTATCCCAGCTGTCTCCGGGCAGTAGGCGGGGGACACCCTGAATCGGTTGCCAGCCAATCGCAGGGCACACAGAGACGAACAACCATTCGCACTCACACTCACACCTAGGGACAACTTAGAGTGTTCAATCAGCCTGCCATGCATATTTTTGGAATGTGGGAGGAAACCGGAGCACCCGGAGAAAACCCACGCAGGCCCGGGGAGAACATGCAAACTCCACACAGGGAGGCCGGAGCTGGAATCGAACCCGGTACCTCTGCACTGTGAAGCCGACGTGCTAACCACTGGACTACCGGGCTGCCCACGTTTAAGACTCTTTCTTGATAAAGTTTCACAGCAATGGCGTGATTACATTTTGAGTCATCAGTCTACCTAACAAACTTACTGATGACACCGTCTCCTTGGCAGAGCTAGTCTTCATGTTTGCGCCACCACAGGATATGACAACTCAACAAATGAATGCGGTGAGAAACCCAAATCAGGATTTCTCTGTCTCCAAGAGTTCGTTCATCCAACCAGAATGTGCTGTCACCAAGATTTTTTGGCCTTCTTTGTGACAATGTATAATTCGAAACTATTTATCCCATAATAAATAATGGAAATAAAAAATAATTAATAGTTAAACTGTCTACATCCGAAGTCTATTAACCATTCTTAATTGTTAACTGTCAGGCTACTGTAAAAAAAATGAGTTCAACTGTCAATGTTAAGCCATCCAAACAATTAAAACTTAAAGGAATAACAGATGTATTGATTTCTCCTTTCTGATTTCATTTTTGAGGATGAAAATACCAACTTTTGAACAAAGGTCCGTAAGTGGAGGTTTTTTTTTAATGGAGTTTTTTTTAAAAATGTGTTTATGTGATAACACATTCAAAACAAACGGCTACAGTTAATGCTACTAGATGGCAGTGAGTGGTCCAAATGATCAAATCGACTTGGGAATTTTGCCAGTCTATTGATCCCACGAGTCAATGCAATCAAAACAAAATCAACACAGCAACATAAGATGCCAAGTAGGCCAACATGGCATGTACTAATCTATACAGTAAATAGCCTCCTGCTGGCTTTCTAATTATCAGGGTACTGAAAATCATTTGGCAAGGTCTAGTTCCAAAGTCCTGCTGATTCTGTACGCATTAAAGGTGCCCATTAATAGCTGAACATTTGCCAGTCAGCTTAAATGTTCCTGGAGATCGCAGCCAGGAGGCAGGAGGAGGTGCTCTTTGTTGAAGAAACCTAACAGCACGCAGCAGAGTGCCAATTTACAGACAAACTTGAGGCCTTTACACATTCTTTCATTACTTTACAGCGTTCATGTGGTCGAATGATTCGAGAGCAAGCTCACAAAGAAAAACGTAGAAAAAAACTACCGGTAATTAGAGAGAACAAACTCAAAAAGAAAAACGTTGAAGAAAAAATTATGGGGAGTGAGGGAGAGTATAATATAAAAAACACACACACACAACCAGAGCCCTGTTTCAATAGTTGATAATTATGACCATTAAATATAATGATTAACAAAATAAATAAATAAATAACATCAACGTTCATGTGCTAAGTGCCCTTAAGACCGAAGTTATTGTTTTTACAATCATAGCCCCACAATTATGAATGTCGACTAATCACCCGTACTTTAATGAAGAGCCAGGATAGATACACGTTCGTCACTACGCTATCATTATTTAGTTATCTATCAAACTTTTACTCCTTTCTATCACTGTCTGGTCATATTGTGCACACAAAAAAAGCCTGAGAAAAAGCAGAGCACACCAAAGGAAACTTTGAGGTTTACTGAGATTAAGTCATAACATTGATATTGTATGCTAAGGACAGTTTTTTTGAGGTTCTACAATACGTTCAGGTTCATAAATATTGAGATATTGGAAAAAAATCCTCATCTTTTTTTTTTTTGCTCTAAATTAAGCACTGACTTACCCTAAACACCACCACACCGCATTTGAATTGAAACCAACCACACGTGATTTAACTGCAGAAGTTCAGCTTTAATTTGAGGGTGAATAGTTTAGGATGTACACCAATTTGTAGATGTGCCTCAAACCTTTAAAGGGAACAAAGGTGATCGGATAATTGGCTGCTCATCTGTTCCCTGGCCACCATTCTCTGAAAAACCAAAACAAACCCAACAATATTTATCAATACGTTTAATCACATGCAAAAAGGTTAGATTTGGCCAAATCAACAGTTCTATACAGTATTCTTAAAAATAAATAAGCCAGCCAGGAAGCTGATATTAAGTGACTTGTAGAGGAGTGGCTGAGCACTGTGTTTAGCTACACTATTTTGTCAATGCATGACAACCGTCTCTAACAAAATGCGGACAAACAGGAACACCTGTCATCTTTTGAGGCATAGATAAAAATTTATGTAAATCCTATGTCCTTCACTTAATTTGCAAGAGATTACCCTCAAATTAAAACTGAAAGTCTGCAGTTAAAGCATAATTATATTTAATATTAAATAATTTTATTTTCCAATCAACTGTGGTGATATTTAGAGCCAAAAAGACAACAATTGAGTTGATGCCCCACTATTATGGGCGTGATTATATGTGAAATGACAACATATTCAAATGTCTAATTTTGAGTCTGTATTAATTAAAAAGAATAAGAAGATGACCAGTTATTAAACATGATTTAATGACACCTTCTGAAATAGGAACCGCCCACAAGAAAAACTCAACAACAGGAAGGCAACTGATTGGCAAAATGCACCTATTAGATAGTGGATGAAAACTAACAGAACGGACAAGACTATTAGCTGGATGGAAGTAGAAAATCACCCCCCCACCCCGCCGCCCTGTCATTTAGTGTCCCACCCTGCAGGATGAAGGGGGGCCTCTGTGCTCCTCCACAGTTCAAACACACCACACGGCTGTCTGCCCCCTGCAAAAACAATGCAGACACACATACGGTACATTGCGACCAGGCTAACAGTGGCTAACACAATAAGCCTATTGAGAGTCAATGAAACACACTGCACCAACAAACTGCAATGTGGTCATTTTGCCAGGCTGACAGCTTGCAAAGATTCGACTCTCCGCTTTCTTGAATTCATCAAATATCTGTCCAGTCTGGTCGGTGTCTTCACACACACTCATGTGCACATGCTACACATCTACACATTTGTTTGGTCGAGGGCGGAAAGCCGTATTGTTTTGCAAAGGAAGTGGGGAAGCGATAACAGATCTCTGTTCTTTATCCGACTTCTCTCTCACACACACACACACACACACACACACACACACATATGCACACACTGCTTTCTCATTAGCTGTGGTGCACAAGCTTAACCACATACACACAAATGCACACATTTAAAATACTGTATTTTCACAATCATAAGACGCACAGAAAGTTGGAAATGATCTCCAAAATGGACGGGCGCCTAATCGCCTTGTGTACGCACCGAGTTTCAAAATCTGTGAATGTTGTTGTGTGACTTCGATGAGGGTCCACTTGACCGATTGATGTTGTGCCGACATGTTGCTTATATTGAGCAAAGGCGGACCGATCTGAGGACAGCATGCGGACATTGAAGTGGGGAAGGTGGCCATAAAAAAAGGATGCTCAAGGCACGCCCCCAGTAGCAGTAAATAGTACAAAACAACATCCCAAAAATGGCACCTACGAAAAGACACGCTTACGAAGCACAGTTTAAAGTGCAAGCTATCAGTTAATCGGAGGACCATGGGAATCGAGCAGCGATGAGAGAATTCAAGATCAACTAATCCATGGTGGTTTTGTTTTATGAAACATCTATTCATCTGGGCAAAGACGACCATGGCACAGCAACATCCAAAGAATACCTGGCCATCTTGCACTCCTACTGCAGTAAAACGTGTAATGTTCTGCGTTACATAAAAATAAAGATGCTTTCTTGGAGATTTTAATCCTTTATTCTGCTTGCCTCACTTGGTTTCCATTACCGACACTCCTAACTTACCCGCTTGGGTTACGGCAAGTTATGAGGGACAAGCAAACTTTGTAGTATGAAATACGGCAAAAGCAACCAGCACAACCACATCACCAACATGAATGAGGTGCCGCTCAATTTCGACATCCTGGCGAACCACAATGTCGAGAAGAAGGGGTTCAGGACGGTAGCGACAACACGGTGCGAGAAGTCGAATTTAACTGTTGTGCTCGATTGCCCATGTAATGCAGAGAAATCACATTGGTTTTAAAGCCGAAAGAAAAGTTTCCAAAAGTGTTCCAAAAGTGAAGTTGTGAGCCGCATGGAAGCGATGGTGAACACAGCATTACTAAGACTGGAAGGCAGTGCGAGATGAGTTATGCCACAATTTGGGAATGCATAGTGGATGATTGGGCTAGTGTGTCTGCTTGCCCTGTAGTTCTCGCTTTCGGCATCATTTCTGAGGAGCCGCACGCCAATGAGACTGACTCTTACAATGAGGCGAGGGAAACCGGCTTGTTTGATGGAAAACTTACCCAGCTGTTCATTTTGGATACAGAATATGAGGGCTCTGATTGATTTGTGGGTAAGGATTGAACGAGGAAGTAACATGAGTACGGTACACTGTTGTGAACTCAGTTTTGTGCCCGCTACCTTTTTAAAAGCATACACTAGCGTGCATCCATGCTATTTATTTTTTAAACTACTGTAGCGTACGTTTATCATTACGTTTTACCATTTTTGTGTGCAGTGTTGTACCATATAGGTCTGTCACAAAACTGTTAGTTATTACGAAACACATGCACTTTTATCAGACGACAGAAAAGAGCTGTGAGATGCGTTTGTTCCAAATGGTGGCCTGTAAATACCTACGGCTCTGCTCTCTTTTGCCGCAAAGACAGCCACTCTTGATGCAGAAATGTTACAGAGCCAGTGTGTGTGCGTGTGTATTTCATGATCATATTAAAAGAAAAGGAAGACATGGGAGAAGGATTGGATATAAACACAAAGCATTTCGTAATGGTATATTTGGGGACACACACACACACACACACACATTATGCAGGCAGGTCTGTAGCGAGCCAAAATGGGCAAGGATGGAGGAGGTGGGCTCGGGCGGTTCTGCAAGGATGACAGTGCACCAGTTCATCAACAGTGACACATTAACTTGATTCCTCCAATCCAATCCTTGCCTCAGCTCAGCCTTAAAACTGACTGGTTTACTACACAGTAAACAATCGGATATGCTGAAGGAAGACATGTGCGTTTTCAATCAAAATGTAGACATGAGTGCTGGATGTAAAATAAGACCACAAGACTCATGTCACCAGGAGAGAACGGAAAGGAAAAACTTCAGCGCACCACCCCACCCCAAAAAATAAAGCAAGATTGGCCCTTTGGCAATTTTTGTGATTGTCAACAATGTGATCGTCCTTATCCTCTTGTAACAGGTGGTATCCGACTGAGTTGTGTTTAAGAATAGTGACAACACACAGCAGGATTTCTTGTGTTGGGGGTGTTTAAGCATCTCAATCACAAAACATGATGATAACAGCAAAAACAATATCCTCTCATCAATTATGGTGGTACAGCGTGTCCCTGCCCATGGACATCAGGAGAAAAAAGGCCACACACATAAACACAACATGCCTGATGATAACAGTAAAACAATGTCCTCCTGACATTTATGGTGGTACAGCGTCCCCCGACATAAATGATATGACATAGACATGTATTAAAATACCTAAACTTGGAAGTGAAATCAAAAGATTCTCAAGCTCTAGAGATGGACCTCCCCATGGACCTCAAGAGAAAAAGGGAATGGTCAAATGTGTGAGCCCAATTTAAAAGAGGGAGTGCCACATTAATTATTAAATGGAACACATAAACATTTTTGTTCCACCTTTTGACAATGGAGGATATAGTAAAAGAACATGTTCGGTATTTATCATTCCACAGAATTTGTGTACCGGTAATCATAATGCAGTACAGTCAGTATTTCTACGTTTTTTTACTGGCCCTATTACATTATGACAACTAGAATGACAATCCCTCTGGCCCGTGGAGCATATACAGTATAGCACTGTGGAGAGCTTTTCCTATAACACAACCAGGTGGTGATCTCATCCTTGCACTCCCAGTATTTCCTTTTTGGAAATGTGAAGACAACACATAGGAACTCGGGAAACTATTGGCTGTGTGTGTGCGGGTGCGTGCGTGTGTGTGTGTGTGTGTGTGAATGGGAAGTAAGTGACTCCATGTTTGGACAAGTAAAAGAAGCATAATATGTATTCTTTCAAGGGCCAAGATGCCAGAGATAGGCTGGGAACAATTATTGCTGGCAATGTCCAGTCCAGTCCAGCCAGCACAACGCAGCAATACAAGCGCCTGAGGACTGAACATAACAATGTGAGCAAAGTCAAAAGAATGTCCTACTTTGTATGTCTGTTTCACAAAGACCTTGTTTGCACTGACACAAGAGTCGTACGTGGGACAAGACAGACGCTGCACACTCTCTGGATGACAACCACTAGATGTGTGCTGGAGCCCATTCCAGCTGACTTTGGGTGAGAGTCAGGGTACACCAGACAAAACATCATCCACACTTGAATTCAAACCTATGGATAATATATTCAAACCTATGGATAATATAGAGTCTTCAATTAACCAGCATGCATGTTTTGGGAACGTGTTTGGAAACTGTAGTACGGAGAAACAAGAACATCCAAACTCCACAAAGGTAAGCTGGAGGCCAGATTCAAACCCAAACCTCTGTAATGTGAGGTGGGTGTGCTGCCCAGACAATCATCGTGCTGCCACCATCCCATGCATTTATATTACCGGTATATCTCGAGCATTGAGCGGAATACTTGGACATCCACAATGATGCAGGAGACCCACCCAAAACGTGTGTTCAATCATTAACAGCTCATTGACAAAGGCAGAACCTATTTTCAACAATTTAGATATGTTAATTATTTGTAAAAATAATAATAATAATAATAATACTAACACCCACACATGTGGTTTGACAAGTCGTCTCGATTTGGGAAAAAAATGACATTTACCAACTGTGACATTGAAGGTTCCGTCTAACGCCAATATATATTCCTATTTCTAATTTAGATCATGATGAGTGTTAAAACAGGCAATACAACAATTAAAAACTAATGCCACATGCTTGGAAAGGATTAAGCCACATAGCTTCGTTTATTTTTGTCTTCATAGAGTGAATGATTGAGCAAACATAATATGAACATGACAAGCATCCAGGATCTACGGGGGGATTTGATCCGCGTAAACTGTAAAGTTCAACTCATAGCTAGCATCACCCGCTCGTTGATTATGATGTCAAATAAAAGCTTAACGTGCACCTCGCAAATACAACAAGTTAATGGTCATTTAAGCGCCCGTTGCGTGCATACAACGGAAGAGTTCAGGTGTATTCATCGCTTGTTCGAAAGCAGAAAAACTAAAACACGGTTGGCAATGAGAATAAATCACGATCCGGGTCCGTAAACGCCCCATCTGAGGCTCCAGCTTCCCGACTCTCGGCCGAGACCGGTCCGACCGCACCACGGCGGGCCTTTCGGAGGCAAAACAAAATTGGTGCTCAGTCGACGATCCCACTCCCCCTCGCCTCTATGTATTTCGGAACAAACTGTATCCAAAAAGAAGAGAACGACACCAGTCTGCCGCGGTTAAAGCACCAATTCGTCACTCACCTCTCAACGTTTACGTCCGACTCGCTGCTCTCCCGTTCCGCCCTGGGCTCTCCTCCCCTCTGGTTCCTCTCCGCCTATTGCTCTTTTCCTTCGCTCTTTCCCGTTAGAGGGAATCGGGGGACTCTGCTCCGGAAGCAAAAATAGCAAAGACTCCTCCCCATGTTTTAATTGCCATACAGTGGATATGAAAAGTCTCCACACTCCTGTTCAAATGGCAGTTTTTTTGCGAAAAAAAAACCATAGCAAATAATTTCTAAACTTGTTCCACCATTATTGTACACAATGTGTGTGCTCAAAGGTTTAAGCCATCCAAACGAAATCTCCCAAACATATGTGAGAAAATGTGGTACAATCCAATAAAAGCAAGGTCGAACTTTTTTACCTTCATCACAAAAGGTATGTTTGGTGAAAACAACAGCGCTCTTCACGAACAGAACAGCAAACCTTCGGGGAAGCTCAGTGGTGGCAGGATTCTCCTTTGGGGTTGTTAATCTTAAACTGGAACTGGAAGACAACAAGGAATATATTTGAAATAGCTATCAGAAAGCAAAAACATGCCAGGAACAGCCTACTCGACCAACTGAACTTTGACTGAGGGGTTAAACAGAGGCACTTGGCAGATGTATGCTGACTCCCATTTTACATGAGTATAAATATGAATGGTAAATTCTGAACGCATATTATTATCCTAAAAAACATTTATTGAGTGTAGCTTTGCAGCTCAGAAACTGCAGTCTAATATTCAGCAGTAGAAATTGTTACTAGCATGTACTGCAATGCCATTAATTCAGTTTGGCCTGACACCACAAGGAAATTGTCAAATGAATCCATTTAGGAAATAATAAAACACTTATGTACAAAACATACCAATGTAAGTTTTACTACAGGTCCAACCAGTTAATTAGAACATTGTTTAAAAGTTAATTAATTCCAAAGTGAATAAAAATATTATATTTCTGTATATTTATGAGATATTGATTTTTTTTTTCAAAATGCCAATTCCTACCTAATCTCCTCCTATCCATTTTCGGATTTGTATTTGTCCTTTCGGGGTCCAAGGAAGGCCCAGTCATGAAAACCTCCACATCCACGTACTGTACTGCAAAGATTTTGTTTGTCAACTAAAAAGTGGAAATTTGAGAAAAATCTCTCATTTACTGAGCTAGACAAAGTCCTTAGAATCCTTCCGTAAGATTATGATCAAACAAGGGAATGTCTCTGCTGTAGAAGCAGAACACTTTTGCTGTGTGATAACATCTGATTATTTGCTTACAAGTGGCTGAGGTCTGTGCAAGATGATGGCCACGATTGCTGAGCAAACGGTGGTTGCAAAAGGCAGAATGCAATTCAACAAAGTGGAGGCCGTGCATAACATATATATATATAACATTTTTGCATGGAAGCCCACGTGTTATCACAAATAAGACAGAGATTTAATGGCTAAAAAGTGTCTTCAATAATTTTAGGCCACTGTACCATTATGCACAGCTAGAACATTCACACTGCACTTAATTAAAGATAAGAAAATGAAAAGCGTAATGTGATGTGATTAATTTAAGATGTATCACATCGAAGGTAAACAATAATTGTAAAGAAATATAAAACCGTTTTAAAAACTAAGAGCAACTGTACAGTGTTGTGTTTAACAGTTAAATGCAACTGACGTGTAAAAAAAGGACTGTTATTCATTAAAAATGAATTGAAACCTGATTCTTCCTATACTGAAAGAAACCGTACCATTAAAACACTGAGAATCACTGAATTATAACATCCTGGAAAATGTATTCTGTACAGTATTGTATCCTGTACATTGTTTCAGTAGTTCAATTTGCTTGAGATGCGCAGGTATGGGTGCCCAACTATAATCCTGTCTTCTGTTGACATCTAGCGGCTATTCCTCAAGTTTGTCACGGCCATAATGTCAGATGAATCTTTCCTGACGTGCAGTACAACAACCAATAATTTTTCGGAGCGTTAAAATAATCAATAGATGGATGGATTTTGATATTTTAAGTGAAGACATTTTCATCACTACCCCCCCCCCCCCCCAAAAAAAAATATATATATATATATATATATAAAATGAGGCGCGCTTTACTCGTTCAATGGCAGTTACTCCAATCCAACATGCGGCGCTGCAGAGATGGCGTTACACTTTATCGACCAATCAACCGGATGATACAGTTTGAACAAGGAGCGGGTACCGCGACACAATGAGTTAGCGACGAAAGCTACCAATATCTCGGAATACAAGCAAATGGTCACAAGTAAAAATAAATACTCAAAATGGCCACAGTGAAGCCAATATTTATGAGGACTTACGGGAAGAAAAAATGCAAATTGACGCCCTGGATTTCACTGCAGGAGCACAAGCAGGCCTTCAATAGCTCCACGTCTTTAGACGATTCCTTGTTTGAACACGCCAAGTACATCAAAGCCAGGTAAACAAACCAAAAGAAGCGCACGATCATGACTTTAATTCAGTTTTCAACCTTTATTGACTTACTCAAAGTAATAATAATGATAACGCATCCGATTTATTTATAATGAAGTGTGTATTCTTTGCCCCCAACAATAACTACGGAAATGGAAAAATCTCGCCGCACATCATTAAACGAAAAGTGTCACAAAACGTATGAAATTATGATGTGCCGTTGCATAAAGACAAATCATTAAAATTGTAAAATTTCCTCCTGCACCCACGATGATGATTTCTCACTGCACACAGTCGGGTGAAATAAGTGAGGAATTGAAAAGATTGTGTACTGCTCAGCGGTACCTATCTGGTACCTCCGGATAGATTATAGTTCCGTCATAATTCATCATAGTTTTTAAGATTCTTTCTTAAGATTCTTTCACTGTCTGTTGTTTGCCTGCTTCCCGAGTGGCGTCTGTGTACATATCCTATCCAAGACCTTTTCATGCTGTATTTTTTTTAAATCTCTTGTTTAATTTTTTTTAACATTGAGGTCATATGTGTGTGTGTGTGTGTATATATATATATATATATATATAATTGTACTCTAATGAGACACTGAAGCAGCTTTAGTTACAGCGATATGATGGCACTCAAGTTGGTGACACTTGGTACAGGGGTCTCAAACCTGTTTTCATTGCAGCCACGTCGTAGTTATGAGGGTTCTCAATTTCAAAAAGGTTGGTGATCCTTGCATTAGACTAATACTGCACTGATAAATTCTGAGAACCTCCAAAAATGCTTGGGATATTTGAAAATTTAGGAAAATATAATTCGGTTGAAATTGTGTGCTGACTGGTACTGCTATAGTTTTGGTAATTTAATTCATAGCCTGGTGGATATTTTCTTTCCACACACTTTCTGACCTGATCTTCCTTGATGCAGGAAAAGAAAACCTATCTCAGTCGCAGCAGCCATCATGACAAGAAATAACAAGAGGTGTCGTCTGATTAGCAGCGAGAGCGAGGAAGATATGTCATTTTCTGTGAAAAGTCAGAAAAACCCTCTGCAAATCAATGCAACTTCCAAGTAAGTCACTATATTACTACGAAGAAAACTAACACACGTATTTTAATGAATTAAGAGAAACATTCTGAAGATTTTAAATTCCTTTTTTCATGCCAGTGTTGTTAAAGCAGAAAAATGCTGCTCAAAGGAGTTGTGCTATCTCAACATAGCTTCCTATAGCTGATGTCTTGTTGTTCATCTTTGGACCGCCACCTATTTTAAACTAAATCAACAGCACCTGGTTGTAGCAAAGTAGTGCTCTGTTTTTTTTTTTTCCTGGCAAATATTGCAATCTGCTTTGGCCTAAAAAAATAATATCAATCTCGCCCATGTATTATGTCCATTCCTTGTCTGCATTTTCCTTTTATTGTCTGCTTTAAAAAAAAGGAGAATTTTACATTGGATCATCTCTCCTTCCTGTTTTCCGCAATCTCGTCTTTTGTTGGGCTCCTTTGTGACTTCCCGTTGGTGCTCAGTTGTATGTAAACCCACAGTTTCAAACGCATAGGGCTCTTGTCTGCAACGCTTTTAATGACTTTTAGGAAAGTGCAACATCAATACTTCGTCTTCTTTTTAGGATACAGTCAAGTTCAACAACAGTCTGAGCAGTGAAGTATTATGCGATATAAACATTCACAGTGATTTGCTATTGGTTTGGTGAAGAGCCTGAGTAGAAGCTGTTTAAATCTAACTGGAAACTGCTTTTTAATTTTTAGAGCAACGAAAAGTTCTCCTAAGGCAAAGAAGATCCGTGCAACAAGGAGGAAAGCAAAAGAGAACATTACTAATGAGGAGGACATTTTCAGAGTGCCCCTCCGCTCCTGCCCTGAGCCTTCTCCACGGGAAAGCGTAACCAGGTGTGTGTATCAACACACCCATTGACACGGTCTGCTTCGACTTTGCCTCACATTTAGTCAGATGCTCATTAGAAGAAATTTTGGAGGGCCCGTTAGGGCAAGCCGGTTCCAATTCCTAATCACATGAACTGAAGTTACCCTTGCGCAAGGTGGGGAAATCCTGACTGCTAAACCCTCTCACTCTTCCAGGTAATCCTGTCTGACCTACATAGTATATGTGTAGTGGATGCTTCAAATTGAATTACAATACAGTTTCTTCTCATTGTCAAGCCACGTGGTATTCAGCTGACTGATACCTGGGAATAATGAATGAAACCCACTCATTTTACATGACTCTTAAATATACAAAGTAGATGTTTTAGAGATGACTAGGTTAATGGGGGTTGGGGGCGGCATGTATAGCACAGGCCAAACATGCACATGCAGCATAACCTCTCCATAACTTCCTCCATAAGGACCCAGGGTAAACATAGCTCCTCCACACTGTACCAAGATTTTAGTCTCCCAGTCAAGCTTTCTACTTTGTACTTACCAGTTACTACTTTCTTATTTGCCAGGCTTTGGTTCCATAATGCGGCAACTCATGGCGTCACAAAAAAGACCCAAAAATGGGTGTGTTTTTCAGCAGATAGCTGAGGATAGGTTCCATGAAAAAAAAAACGTGTTCACTGTAGTACTCACAAAGTACTTTTGCCCTGACATAATTACAACTGTAGCAACTTAGTGTGAACGCATTGGCCTAATACAGAAAACGCCCCTTATATCAAACTGTGTGGTTACTACCTGTAAGTTTGTTTCTTTGAAAGACTGGCAATGGTTTTCTGTTTCTGACCTCATCCTAATAGACACATCAGCAGGAAACAAGCACCTGTGTCAGTCAGAAAAGGGGTCACAATAAGACGGAAGAAGCAGCATTGTCCAATGAGCAGTTCCAGTGACGAAGATCTGTCATCTTCTACAAAAAGCCACACAAAGCCACTTCAAATTAATACTACTTCCAAGTAAGTCCTTGTGTCACAATATAAGTATTTCATATCAGTTGATTTCAGTATTTGTTGATTTTATTCATAAATTCCGAATAAGGACGCGGGAAAAAAAAGGTTGAATTTGAGTCATTTTATTTTGCAATGCAATATTTAACCCTTCATAGGCAATCACAACTATGAAAAAGTGTGTGCGTGCGCTCAACAGAATTGCTAGTGGTCGATGAATTGACTCAAATGCATGCCTTGTCTGCATGGTCCTTCTCTCATGCTCAATGCCAAGTGTTGAAAAATGTTTTGGGTCATCTCTCCTTCCATTTTCCACAGTCTTCCCCATCTTTCAAAAGCCCCGTTTGTGACTTGTCGCCCACGCCGCCCCGTCACCACTAAAGTGAAAGTCTCAAAGGCAAAAGGCAACGTCTTCACATCCTTGGAAGACTTTACTTCTGGAGAGGAAAGCCAAGTCTGTTTTTCTCGCAAGAAGAAGAGAGTCCCTCTGGCAATGCTGGAATCAAGTGCGGAGAATGCCACCAGCAACCTGGATACCGATCCCTTGCTCCTAAATCATTCATCAGATCACAGCCTTGGGCCGCGCCCCAGGAAGCCTATCTTTTGCTCTACACCTTCAGTTAGCCTGTCAAGCAAACGTCCCCATATTGTTCCGTTTCCGTCCCCGAACCCCACATCCTTGTCCATCAGCCACATAGGTGCAAGTGCATGCCAAGAAGACCAGGACTCTCCAAGGCAGCCTTGTTCTTCACCACCCATAGGATTAAATTCCAACAAGAAGCAAAACACAAGCCTGCGTGAGCTGAATGAACAAGCAAGCCCACCTTTCCACGAAGGACATTCAAAAGACCTTTTTATGCACCCAAAAAGTATGAACAAGAGTAGTCGAGACGGCAAGATGAAATATGGTGGGGTGTCGCCAAGCCTCCATCTGCTGGCTCCTGACAGCGAAAGCGACAGCTGTTCGGTGTCCACAGGGGAAGACTTACTCTCACTGACTGAAGTTCTGAAGGAGAAGTGTTTGGCCCAGCGCTGCACTGTGAGATTAAAGAGATTAAACAGCCTGACTCTTAGTCAACTTTGCAGCCAGAGCACCTACTCCTCCTGCCTTACTGATCTTAGCTCATATCACAGAGGACCACCCGCCCAGCATCATTTGATTTCCCTGGATAATAAGTTACCACCAGAAGTGTTTTACGAGTCTGGTTTAGCTACCACTCAAGATGAAGCCTGCGAGCGTTCAAACACAGGGAATGGGCCGGAGTCTGAAAATTCAAATATTTCCATCAGCCATGCACTATCGCCGTCACTGTCAGCAGAAAGTGATTTCAAGGAGGTATCAACATCAACACACGCTGAATCCACCCAACACACTGGCAGCAGCTTTGAATTTTTCACTTGTGCGCAATTAGCAACCAGCTTTCCTGGGGAAATTTCAGCAACGGAACAGGAGGCACATGGTACATTTCAAGGAAAACGCTGCAAAGTTAGGGCTGAACGATTGAGGTTGGAGGAAATTAAAAGCGCAATCTCCAAAAGATTGTCAGTAGCACCATCAAGTGACAACAGTGTTGACACATCATGCAGGGCAGAAAGCCTCTCGTGGGCACTGATCCAAGAATGCCTAACTGACAAACCCGCAGTAAGAGTCGAGAGACTGGCTTTTACACAACTGAAGGAGCTGCAGCAAAAAGGCAGAAAGTGTCAATCTTCCTCAAATTGTTCCGATTTTACCAACGAGGACCTGACAAGAAACAAGCGGCAGAATAAAACAGACTCTGAACATTCTGAAAAGATTTCATGCAAAGTTGTGGAAAAGGGCTCGTCTAGTTCTTTCAGGCTTGTGGCCTCTGAAGAAAAAGCCTCCAGAAAAGGCCCTAAAGTTGACCAAAAAGCTTTTGGAAAAAACAAGAAGATGAGAAAGGGCATTTTAACCAAGCGTCCTGGTACCACCCGTAAGGCATGTGTCAGTGGTCTGAGCGTGAGCCGCTGGAAAAATGACAGTCGATCGCAAGCGCCGCATGTGTTCAAGAGGAATAATAAAGGGAATCCTGCCGACTGCACCATCAACGATCTGATCTCGGCTCAACCCAGTGGACTGCCGGTGAGCATGACTTGATAACAACCGCATGTTTCAAAATATATCTGAATTGAAACCTTTCATCATCATTGAGAGACCTATGTGCACACGTGCGCTACAATTGTATATTCAAGTAACACATTTTGTCTTAATAAGAGTTAAAGAAAATCAACAATAAAATAAGTGACACTGTAACCTCATAGTACAAGACCAGAAATAAATCAGAATGATTTATGAGTAAACAAAAGTGTGCCGACGTGACAAAAAGGAAGAAACCCATTTGACTATAAAGTTAACAAAACAAAACAAAAATCCTATTTTTTTTATGAATATTGCCTTGAGCTCAATACTGAAAACAACTTTGAAGTACCGGTACCGGTAGTTTTGGAACGATGAACTTTGTTCAACAATTTCTTTTGAACTAAACTGGTTCATTTTAAACTGTGTAAGCTGCACTTTGAACTAGTTCGCGTAGAAGATGAACTTTTCCAACACTGCTGATGGCACATCAGATGGGTAGGCTCCTCATGGGATCAATAGATCAGCAGCTCTGTTTTTAAAAATGCGTAGAGATGATGCCGTTTCCTCAGTGACTGACTTGGCCATCTGTCCTGATGTGCAGGGGTTCATAGGACGTACGTCAAATTGCACCACCCCAGTGAAGACGTGTCCCCTTAACCTGTCCTCGCTGCTGATCGACCACACGCTGTCCACGCAGCGCTGGAATCGGCTTAAATCCGCCCTCTCCGTTCACCGCAAAGGTACAGCTCATGTGTGCCTATTAAACCCAACTTGTGTACTTGTGCTCATTTCTTTTCCTTTAACTTTAAACCGCTCTCTTTGGGCCTTCCGCAGTGCTGCTCACACCGCAGAGTTCAAAAAAGCCGATGCAAGCCGACGTCAGTCAGGTATGAACGGAGGGGTCGTCGTCTTTGGATACCACAAAATCCTCACACAGC
Source organism: Hippocampus zosterae (assembly GCF_025434085.1). Classification (NCBI taxonomy): domain Eukaryota; kingdom Metazoa; phylum Chordata; class Actinopteri; order Syngnathiformes; family Syngnathidae; genus Hippocampus; species Hippocampus zosterae. The sequence goes on along the minus strand of NC_067463.1, from coordinate 11,917,582 downwards.
CAATCCTCATACAACAATCTTGTCAACTAACTATGCAAATGTTCCAACCCCTACAGCTAATGTGTGACACAGATTTGTTCGAGGCAGAGAAGCCCTCTTTTGTGCTGCTCACACCGCAGAGTTCGAAACAGCAGACGCCAACAAACATCAGCCAGGTATATTTGAAGGGGGAGAGGGGATTGCCATATTTTTTTATTTTATTCAAATAACTCTATTCAAATGTTTCAACCCCTACAGCTAATGTTTGACACAGATTTGTCAGATGCAGAGAAAGTCTTCGCTGAGTGTGGACAACACTGTCCGCTGCCCTGGAAGGAGTGCTTTTCACCTCTTCAAATGAGACGATGCGTCAAGATTGGGGAGGGTACATTTGGTGAGGTGTTCTCCACCGACAACTCGTCAGGAGAAACGGTTGCTCTTAAAGTACGTGTTTACACATGCATGATTATGTCTCTGGCTAATTTTTACCCCAAGCAAATTATCAGTGCATCGAAGAAACATTTTATTGGCGTAAAAAAGTTATAAGCACCACCAATTGAAATTCAAATTTGCTTAGTTGTGACTGTGTTTGCAAGTTTTACAGTATTTTCAAAGTGATACATCTGATGAAAGTGATATAATAATGCAACTTATTGATGGTATAGTAGCATCTTTTTAGCGTGCGTTCTGCACTCTACTCACAAAAAGTAGGGATGCTTGTTTTCAGGACGCTGAAATACATCATAACCTTAACACATGAACTTAATTTAACCTCAAAACCTTTGAAAGCACATGCCCAGCTCTTCGGTGTTTCAAGGAGAATGTTACATTGATTTCCATGCCTTTCTGTGAGTCTTCCAGTATACTTCTTGCAACTTGCTGATGACTGTGAAACTAAACTCAGTGGCCATTTCCCTCTGAGGTTGTGCTAGTAATTTAGTTAAAGGTTAAGTCCAAAATTTTCTTGACAATAATATGGTTTATGTGCCACCACTAGTGTCAACACAGTATTAATATTGCCTTTCTGCAATATGCATTAAGCAGCAAAATCTCCCTGTTTTTATCCATCTGAGGGAGCAGCCTTTTTGCCAATTGCCGTCGACCGCAAATATCATGAAAATTCATTGACTTGAATAAAAACAAGTTTTTCAAGATATTTTCCAAACGATGGTAAAAATTCGATAGCGGTCGCTATGTGTTAAGAGCATGAAAATCGTCATTGCGCTTCTTCGGGCTGGCCAATACTGTACCGCTGCTGCTTTGAACGCCGCAGTGAAGGTGCCCGTCCGTCTCGAGAGCAATTTGCAATGCCCTTCTCGAAGCAATCCATAAAATGTTTTCAAAACAGGATAAAAGTGTCCTGTATTTTCCCAGGACAAGACACTCGGTCCAGTTGTCATTGAACCAGGAAATGTACTGATTGATTTATCAATTAAACACTGACTGTCAGTTTTGCAATTCAGCTCCTTGTTGGAAAACAGCAAGTTGTGCAACAAGTACTGAAACGCTGAACATCTGCCGTGCATTGTCAAGTTCAGCCAAGGTCAAATGAAGTGAAATTCCTGAAATTCAACCCACAAGCTCATTATCCCTAACTTTCTATCAACATCTGATTTATGTGTAAATAAAGGATTTCGTGCCGCTACATGTCATTCAAAAAGCTCCATAATAATTTAGAAAAAGTGTTTGAAATTGATATTGGAAATAATGAATGAACCATCTCTTTTTCTTCTTCCAGGTCATTCCACTGGAAGGCAGTGAGAAGGTGAATGGGGAAGACCAGAAGACGTTCGGGGAGATCCTACATGAGATTATTATCTCCAAGTAATTTGTCCATTCATTTGGGTTGCATTAATATACCATCCATATATATGATGTCCACCCTCCATTCGTTTTGTAGAAATTTTTGAGCAACAGGTTTGTAAACCACCTTGTCTTGTTCCAGGGAGCTGAGCAGCCTGAAAGAGAAGACCAGCAGGCACAACCAGACCAGCTGCTTCATCGGACTTCATGAGTAAATGCGCTCTCTGCTTCCTTTTCTCACATCCGTATGCTTGCTGGTCTCTCTGCGCTTGCTGACCTTCGTCTCCTTCTCACATAGTCTCCACTGTGTCCGAGGCTGCTACCCTCCCGAGTTCCTGGATGCCTGGGACACCTTTGATAGGAAAAAGGGCTCTGAGAACGACAGACCAGGTTTTTGTTGTGTTCACATTCTATTGAATCCAGCAAACATGAACACAGTGAAAAGAAATAACATTTAAAAAAAGAGTAATTTCAGTGATCTTTTTTTTGTACAGTGACCCCCTCTTTATCCTGGGGTAAAGTCCAAAAAGTGCAAAAAAATCTATATTAAAGTGAGACCAGAGGGTAAAACCCCCCAAAACAAAACACTTTGTTTTACTCCTACCCTAATCTTTGTCTGTTTGTGTGATTGCACAGTTCATCAAATGAGAGGCTTAGTTGAGGTTTACTAAATTGTGATTTTAACAGGTGTTCACCGTATTGTAAGGTGATATCCTTATGCAGGTTTTCATGCCGCTTCTTCTCTCTGTGTTGTCTAGATTTATTTGAAAATGACCAGTTGTTTCTCATTCTGGAGTTTGAGTTTGGTGGTGTCGACCTAGAGAACAGCAACGGAACGGTATTCGCACTCTAAACTTTTGATTGCGTGTTTAGTGTACCTATTTATTAATAATACTTCACTGAGTTTTGGGGCACGTAAATTATGAGGTGTGACCCTTTGCCACCTCAAAATTCCAACATGTCTTGTGTCCTGTAGTTGTCGTCAGTGACTGTGGCAAAGAGTATCCTCCACCAAGTGACCGCCGCGCTGGCTGTGGCTGAGCAGCAGTTGAATTTTGAACACAGGTACACACTTAAATGCTCCGATAAGGCCCGTTTGTCTTTTGATCCTTCTTTCAGACACCCCTCTTAAGTTCTCTGGAGAGCCCAGCGGTGTAATAAGTCCTTTGTGTCAAGTCTATTTCAGCGCTCTGTAGTGCGGTAGCGAGTAGGTTAATAGTCCTGCAAGACTTTTTAAGCTAGGATCATTTATTATTTTCAGGCCCTCCAGTTGCTATAGAGCGGTGCATATATGATGACACTAAGTGAGCATATTCTCAACATTAGTCACTTGTACATAGTAGGCAGTATTCCTATATCTAACTGCATTTGATTTCTTCCTTGGTGATACCTTTACACCATTGTTTATTTACAAGCCCTTGCCGTATTGAAATGAATAATGACTCAATAAAGCTCTGTAGCTGGGGGCTGAGTGCTCAACTCTGCTCGTTTTACAAACACTATTGACCAATTGCGACTTGTGGGGAAATTTGCTTGTCACAATTCAGACTCCTTTGAGATCTCTTGGAAGGCGGATTGTTTAAATGATTTGGATTTGTCATTTGTTACTTTTGATTCTTTTTCTGAAGGGACCTCCACTGGGGCAACGTGCTCGTCAAAACAACAAAGCAGAAGACTGGAAGCTTCCTGCTCAACGGAGCAGCACACTCTTTGGAAACTAAAGGGGTGTTGGTCCGCATTATTGACTACTCTCTGTCCAGACTTGAAATTGGTCAGTGGCGTTTGCCCTCACCTATCACCTCACCTCCTGAGCGATTTTGTTTGTCTTTGTTGTTTAATTGAAGGAAATTGACCGAGCTGTGTTCTTTCCAGATGGCCTAACGGTGTCCTGCGACATTTCAAATGATGAGGAGCTCTTTATGGGACAAGGAGATTACCAGTTTGATATCTATAGACACATGAGAGAAGAAAATGGGTCAGTATTTTTTATATTCTTTTTTAAAATTAACTGTGTCTTGGCAATGTGTGTTTGGAGGAGGTCCCAGTCCTGCACTTTATCATCGTCACGGGATGGGCATGGCGACAGGACAATTTTCTGTATCTCAAGATCAGAACTCATACTTCCTCGCAGCGTCAAACAAAATGGCAAGTGGTGCCGCCAAAGGACAAATAACAACAACATGCACTGCTGAATCCATATATTGTATAGCTGAGATGCCATATATACCTATGAGTTCGAGATGCAATGATTAATCGATTGCTAATTGATCATTAGTTTTGATAATCAATCAATCATTTAGGGACCTAAAATTGGCCACGTTGTCAGATTTCTTTAGTCTTTCATTGAAGCAGTGTGATTATCATTGAGTTAAATCAAAATAAATTCCGCTTAATCGGTTCTTACTTTAATAAACGATCAATATTCGACCGATTTATTTATTTATTCCTTTGACTTTGGAGAACAGACTTGAGATGTGGATGTGAGCGCTATACTGTACAATGGCAATTAACTCAACAAATTTCACAATAGGCACTGTGGCAAATAATAAACAATACATACAAACAAATAGTTACACATGGTTGAAACAACCATGTAACTTCGCCCTTCAGTCTGCTAGCTCAATGCTAACACTAATAAGCGTTAATGCCGCATTGCTTTAACCCTTGAAGCAATGAGTTGGACACAAATGGTCCAGCAACAACATATAGACAGACATAGCATTACTCACAGTCATGTATTCTTTGTCTTCTGCGTAGAACGACCAATTTATGTCATGCTGTTGAGCTTAGAGGGGAGTTGATACGTCGGCATCCTTAAGATAAGATATCCTTTATTTGTCCCACACTGGGGAAATTTACAGCCTCCAGCAGCAAGAATGTAGGTAGAAAGAAGAAAGAAGAAAAAAAAACAACAACAAACACCGTTCAATTAAGTGCAATATAAACACAAAATGGATACATCGCAGTACTATTTACAATTGTCTTTCACATCATTTAATTATTATTATTATTATTGTTATTTTTTATTCAGCAGCCTGACAGCAGTCGGTAGGAACGAGCGTCGGTATCTCTCCTTCTTGAAGCGCGGGTGTAACAGTCTGACTGTGTCTGAATAAAATCTCTGGTTTATGGAGACCGTCATTCAGAGAACTCCTGCCGTTTTGTGTGTTGCAGTAACAACTGGAACAGCTACCACCCTCATTCCAACGTGTTGTGGCTCCACTATTTGTGCTCCAAACTGCTTTCCATGAGGTACCGCGGAATGGGCGGCAGGAGCAACAAAGACGCATTGAAGGAGCTCACACGTTTTCACGACAACGTCCTGCAGTACACTTCTGCAATGGAAGCACTCGAAAAATGCCCCATATTTAAGTAGCACGCATAACTAGTAAGTACATTTTCTGTCCAAACATTGTGTGTATTCGTACCGTTGCAAATTCAGCAATGAGGCAGTACTCACTGATTGACGTCTGTTAACCGTTTCAATATTTCCGAAGTTAGTTTGTTCGTTCGTTCATGACTAATGAGCATTATCTAAAAATTATGTCGAAATTAATATAGGGATGCAGCAGAAGGACAAAATAATATTTGGCATTTATTGTCTATAAGTTACATATACTGTATATGCGTGTATAAGTACTTTTGTTTTTGTTGTTTAATACACCAGGAATCAAATTCTTGAATTGGACTTCTAAATTCCTCAGTGTCGTATCAAAGCCGTTCAAGTAAACAAGTTAGACACACTATTGGCTTTTAAGTGATAAGGAAACACAGAGAATCATGGAGTACAAAAACAAAATATTTATTCAATTTGTTCATTAAGACTATTGTACATTTTTGCATCAAAACAAGCTTCATTTTGATATGGGAAGTGAAAAGTGTGTGTCCTTATTAATGAGGATCTTGATTGGATACATCAAATGCCTCCATAGTAGAAGTGACACTTGGTTGAAGACATCCAGAGAGTTGCCTTTGGTAACCATGTGGTCTTATTGAAGCAAATGCTGCACTGAAAAAGGAAGACTGTTTAAAAAAAACACACGCACACATGGAGACATTTCAGACTAGACAAACAAGATCCAGGAGGCCGAGAAGAGGTCAGGCATGTGTTTTGAGAAGCACTTTTTGGTTGAGCTTTGAGGCAATGTTGGAGAGATGGCCTTGCTGGTGATGAGCCCACAAGTCTGTTGTTAAGAGCACTCCACTGATTTTCACACCACTCAGCGAAAAGGATTCACATCAATGCAACAGAACCAGATAAACATAGTTTCCTTTAAATCCATGCACCCTTGTTTCACAGTACGACATTACCAACGGTGCGCCTGGAGTGTCTCTTGGCATGGAGCTCCGAGCAGTGATCCGATGGCATCGCCGTTTCATCGCATCCGCATGACGATACACTTTTATAGCCTCTTCCTTGTCTTTGACGATGCGGAAAATCGGCGGAGCTCCCAGTCCAGCGTTTGTGTGAATGTGGGGACGCGCATCCAGTATGTGGAGCAGAAGCAATGAACTGTTGGGAAGGTTGTGTTTGTGCTCAAAAGGAGAAGTATTTGGTGAACCACTCTTGTTTTAGCCCCTCGGTGCCTCTGTGCTCCGTGTAAGCCCCCCTAAAACACACATTTACACAAAATGCTGTAAATCAATGTGTATCGTATCATTCGTTCGTTCCATTTTCAAGTGGCAGTTGAAAAAGACCGATGTTTCATTCTCCCGTCAAAAATCTTCCATGTGAGACATCATAAGCTCAGCCCGTAAATCAAAGTCAGTTTTCTGGCTGTTTTTTTTCTCAGCTCGTCTAATGGAAATAAAATGGAAATATGATACATCTGCAATTCTTTTCCTTTTTTGTGTTACATTTAAAGAGAAATCAGCAGTGTTTTTTTTTTTTCTATTGCCAAATGACGATGGGGAACAAATGTATTTTTGGAAGACCGTTGAAAGTCCCAGCACACTTTATCACGAAAATGTGGTGCGGAAGGCCAGGAACCTTTGGGGCAGATCCGCAGTGTATGACCACATTGGAAGGGCAAACCTCGAACGTCTTTCTGCCACGTATCTACCACTAATCTGCAAATTTGCTCCAATTCTCATTTTTAATGAACACTTTGTATTTGTTACTGCCTTTTCGTGAAATTTAAAGCATACTCTTCATTTTAACTTTTTTTAGTCTTATCCCATTTCTGCTTTGATCTTATTTTTTCTAAGTTCATTTTCATCCTCTCTCAGCATGATTTAAATGCATGTTGAATATGATCCTTTGAATTTCTCTTATTATTTAAATTGCTCTGTTTTGATTTCACATTCTGTTGATGCCTTTTATGCTTTGTGTAAAATGTACCATAAAAATAAAAATCCCTTGCGTGAAGTCAGAGACCCAGAAGCGGTACAATTTGGACCATTTTTTCCAACCAGAATTTGTATAAAATCAAACATTGGAGTCTTCAGCTCCGTGAGCATCTTAAAGACTCTAGATTGTGTGTATGTACGTTACAATTATACAAATACACACACACACACGCACACACTTGGAGTTCATTCATGCAAAATGTAATCACCTGTAAGCCTTGTTATATTGAGTGTGATTTGAAAAAAATAAACTGTTTTGGAATCATAGTTTGTGCTATATTTATGGCTTAAACTTAAAATCTGTTCAAAGAAAAATCATTGAATTGAATGTTAAAACAGCGCATAGTGCAACATTAGCTTGACCATCTTTTGAGGATGTGTTCACTCTGTTTGCTGCTTGTAATGCGAGTTGCGCTCACAGCCACCTTGTAGCGTTTGTACCTCTAATGAATCTTTGCTCGCAACTCCAAAGTAAAAAATGGGCTGAAAGTGGCTCGTATCTCAAAGAACCACGGGAGTCGATTCACTCGTATTTCAAGGCACCGCTGTAATAAGAATCAACGGCGTTTGTATGTGGCTCAGGATGAAAATTTGTGTTAGGCATTCTGGTTGTGCTGCATTTATTAGTACTACAGTATAAACGTGTACATGTAACCCCCTCACATTATTGCTTTCTGTATTCACTCAAGTAAATGTTTGACCTATTTTTGCATTCTCTAGTGTCTTTATTTAGCGCAGAAGAGCACAGGGCTGCTATTTTTTTCCCCAAAAGTGAACCAAATTCAGCGAGTCACCGGAACAAAGCTGTCTGTTACAAAGGTAGGTTATAAATAATGTAGTTTAATCACACAATCGCAAATGTTATATTGGGAAACGAGTGTGACGCGGCAGATGAACAGCCGCTGATGCTGTCAGATGACTTCACACAATGATATTTTTAAACCTTTTTAAAATCCTACCTGATTGACTGCGCCTGCAAGTACGCATATGGCTCCTGGCAGGAGGGCGACACGTAGCGAATGCCTGTCTGCGGCGAAGGGCAGACGGGCAGCGGCGCGGTGGGCGCCGGCGTGGGAGGAATGCAGGAGCTTCGGGATCTGGGCGAGCGAGGCAGGGGCGGCGGGGAATGTTGGCTGAAAGACAGCGAGGTGTGCTTGTGTGGAAGAGACGAGGTGGAGTAGTGGGGAGACGTGTGAGGGTGGGAGGTGGACTGGTGGGGCAACGTGGAGGAGAAGGACGACGACGAGTAGGGGGGGAGGCGGTCATAAGCGCCGGAGCAGGAGATGTTGCTCCCACGAGGAGAAGACTCCACGTGCTTTCTCTGCACACACAAACAAAACACGGCATTTGAATTAATCTGAGATGCAAGGAATCTCTCTCTCTCTCTCTTTATATACATACATACATATATACATGTGTATATATATATACATTATTCACACACATAATATGCACACATGATTTTGGGGGTGGGGATTGAGATTCTTCCCTTGTTTTTTTCTCTGGCACATCAGGTTTTTCATAACAATAGAATAAAAATGTTATTTAATAGAATTTTTTTGTATAAACAAAATCCATATCGGCGGCCCGGTGATTCAGTGATTAGCGCGTCGGCCTCGCAGAGCAGAGGTCATGGGTTCCATCCCGGCGCCGGCCTTCCTGTGTGAAGTTTGCACGTTCTCCCCGGACCTGCGTGGGTTTTCTGCGGATACTCTGGTTTCCTCCCACATTCCAAAAACATGCATGGCAGGCTGATTAAACACTCTAAATTGTTCGTAGGTCTCTGTGTGCCCTATGATTGGCTGGCAAACGGTTCAGGGTGTCCCCCTCCTACTGCCCGAAGATAGCTGGGATAGGCTCGCCCCTCCCCCCCCTTGACCCTTGTGAGGATAAGCGGATCGGAGAGTGGAAAAAAAATCCATATTGCGCAAGCTTAAAAACAATTTAATAATATTAATATGAACTTAGGGCGGCCCGGTAGTCCAGTGGTTAGCACGTCGGCTTCACAGTGCAGAGGTACCGGGTTCGATACCAGCTCCGGCATCCCTGTGTGGAGTTTGCATGTTCTCCCCGGGCCTGCGTGGGTTTTCTCCGGGTGCTCCGGTTTCCTCCCACATTCCAAAAACATGCGTGGCAGGCTGATTGAACACTCTAAATTGTCCCTAGATGTGAGTGTGAGTGCGAATGGTTGTTTGTTTCTGTGTGCCCTGCGATTGGTTGGCAACCGATTCAGGGTGTCCCCCGCCAACTGCCCGGAGACAGCTGGGATAGGCTCCAGCACCCCCCGCGACCCTAGTAAGGATCAAGCGGCTCGGAAGATGAATGAATGAATGAATAATATGAAATTATAATATGAAAATATCTCAAAAACCTGATGTGCTAGGAAAAAAAACTAAAGCTATTTAGGAAATCAGCGTCAAAAATACCTTCGGGGAGACATAAAGCCATCTCTGATAGAAATTTACTCTTGACCAGTCAAGTTCAAAATGTTTTTCACAATAATATGTGTGATGCACCACCACTAGTCTAAACATTTCATTATGGCATTTGTGGAATATAAATTACGAAGGAAAATCCACTCATTTTCTTTCACTTCCAGGGGGGAGCATTTTGCCACTTGCTTTTGACTGAAAATGACATTACGGTTCCTCAGGACTCAGGTAATGACAAATCATGGCTCAGCTTGCGCACATCACATGACGAAATAAAGAAAACAAAACTTGACTTCACGTCCCCTTGAAAAGTGGCCATTGTCTTTATTACAATGTTAACTACTGTACATCTGATTTCAACATCATTTGAAAGCACTGGTTCGCTAATGACTCGTCATACAGAAGCAGCTTTTCCTTCAGAAATGTTATTTCTAGTTTCATTGCCCTGTGTCATCCTGCGTCTGTACCGCAGCTCCTTCTGAAGGCAAAGTGAATCCCGGTGATTAAATTCCCAGTCGCTTGCAACCTCTCATGAAGAGTCAAACTATTGCATGTTTTTCAAGCCATTATTAAATATGTTTACTCGAAACAGTTTATGATTTAAACGGTACTACATTAGTGTGTAATTTGAAATGAACATTTCCACACACACACTCACAGGCGTCCAGATTGGACATTTTAGCGCCTCTGCAACAGAAACAGAACTTGGCTTGAGTCCAACATTCCCTTCTGGCAGGAAGGAGTACACTTTGATGAACCCATTATATGCAGGACGCACACACGCACACTCACCCTCATGGTTGGCGTGGTGCTCCCAGGGCGGGACTTGTTCTCGCGGAGCCTGAGGCCGCTGTTCTCCCCGACAGCAGGGGGGTGTAGCTGCAGCTGATGCCGTTCTTCCTAGAGGGAGGGAACGAGCATGAAGAAGGAGCTTGTTCACAGTTGGTGTTGTCTGGAAGTCTGATTTGTTTACTTGCTTGCCTCATACCAGAAGGTGCATAGAAAAATAGTCATTTGGAGGATACACAAATGAAAAGATATTATTAATCATAAGTAGGGAGGCGCGGTGGTCATCTGGTTAGCATGTCGGCTGCACAGTGCAGAGATGCAGGGTTTCGATTCCAGCTGCGGCCTACTTGTGTTAAGTTTGCATGTTCTCTGCGTGCCCGCGTGGCTTTTCTCCGGGTACACCGATTTCCTCCCACATTCCAAAAACATGCATGGCAGGTTGATTGGGCACTCCAAATTAACCCGAAGGTGTGATCGTGAGCGCAGATGGTTGCTCGTCTATGTGTGGGCGGTGGATCTTTTCGACATGCATTGAAAATGCATGATCAAAAATGAAATATATTAAGAGCAAATACTTTGCAAGTATTTTGTCCATATTTAAAATCTGATTGTAAGAAGCGCGTGTCTCCCGGCAGCACTGATGAAAAATTGTGGCCCGTTCTCGCATTGAAGTTGCCCATCCTTGCTCTAGAGGGTCAGTTGAGTATCACATCAAGGTGCTAATCAAGGAATCGATCACATTTTGCTGTTTCAATCTCCACTTGGCCAAGTGGGTCAGCGACACAACACATGCAGCAGAATAAATCTGTGTGTGTGTGTGCGCAGTTGTACCACTAGTCGTTTAATGAGCTGGTCTCGTTCCGTCAGCCTCTCCTGAAGTTTCCCTAACTGGAGGTCGTCGCATCGCGGTTCTCTCCTCCTGCATCGCTCCTCCCGTTCGCGCAACCTGGTGCAACCATCGTCGCGTATGCTGTCGTCTTAATAGCATCATTATGTTGTCATGTTCATGTCACACCTTCAGTACTTACTCATTCTCCAGGGCTACGATGCGAGCCTGCAGTTGCATCTGAGCGTCGCTGTATTCAGACACCAAATTCTGAATCTCCCTCTTGTGCTCCTTCCTGATCTCTTCCAACTCTTTTCTCCTCCTCTCGTCCCCATTCTCGGGCTTCTTCTTTTTCTCCTGCTCCCCCTCCTCCTCCTTGTCATCGTCTTCCTTCCTCTCCTCCCACAGTTTTTGTGACTCTTCCAGTTTCTCCATCTCCACCCTCAGTTTCTCCACCTCCTCCTTCAAGCGTTGCGCTTCTTCTTCCAGATGGGCATCTCGTTTTTCTTGCAAAGTTGTGCTCTCCTCTTCTTTTGCTTCGATTTTGGGGTTCACCTGAATTGACCTGTGAGGAGATAGATGGCTGGAAATACCCCTGCAAATTCATTCTGCATTAAATTGAGGCAACAGTTAAGTGTCACTTCAAAATAGGATACGAATGCATTTCTTAGATTACTTGACTGGCCACAACATTAGATAAACCTGCAGAATCTAACAAAGTACAATATAAAGCGACAGCAGACCTGTCCTCACACCTCAGGTTTTTTTTTTGGAGGGGGCGGGGGGGTTCTATTACGATTATTTATAAATGTGAAATTTAATTCATTTTGAATTAAATACTTGTTATTATTACCCTGAAGACAACAGTTCACAAGAATGGCTTGAGTGCAACATTTTCCAGGTTCTTTGAGAGAAACGCTGGCTTACTAATCATTTCCGGCCCCCTGAAACGACCTCTCACAGTTTACGATGTCGCTCCCATGCACTGAAAACATTGTTGTGTTGTCACTTGGTGGAACATAAGTGATTGATGATTGGTAGTTGAAAAAAAACATTTAAAAAAATGTTTGTTTACAGATTGGTGACTCAAGTGGAGGTGGTGGGTTTAAGTACCGGTAACTTGGTGGTTGCTTATGAACCCCTATGGACCGCCTGTGGCAACAGGTCTGCGCTAGTTAAAAAAAATGTCAAAAGTTCTTTGCTTTAGATGGATGCTCTGTTTCACTAAGAGCGCGCTTTCAGACATGGATCATTTTGAGTCTTGAATGAACCCATTCATGTTTTAAGTAACCGGGGAGAAAGAGCAAGTCAGAGTGCATACAAACTCCACACAAACAAAGCACAATGCAGCCTTGAAATACACAGCTCAATTAAATGAAGAGTTTTTCTTTTTCAATATACAGTATTTCCACTTACTTCTCCTGTAATTGCTTCTTGAGTGCTGCATTCTCTCGCTGCAGCTCCAGCATGGCGCAGCGACTCTCATCCAGCTGCCGCTCAAACACCTGGTTCTGGTTCTGCTGCTTCAGGTCCTAAAAGCGCACGCACATGCACACATCAGCGTATTTAGGTCAAGAGGCACAAGGGGGGGGGGGGGGGGGATTTAAATGAGAGCGAGTTACCTGCTGCAGTGCCATCATCTGCGTGTGAGCTTGCAGTTGGGCCTGAAGGTCTTCAATCTGCTGCATGTGTCTCTGGGTCATCTGTCTGCTCCACTCCGTGTGCTGCTGGGTCAACTCTGCACGCTGTTTATCTGACGTCACGCACGCGCGCACACATCGGACGCGCACGCAGGCACGAGAAAAAAAAAGAAACAACATCCACTCAGCCCATTGTCACAGATAGCCTTCGGCTTGTTGCCATGGTGAAATGTATCCATGGCAATGAGAACTTCGCTGTTGAATACATCATCTCAAATCACGGCGTGTCTGTATGTGCACGTGCTTGTTTGTCCGTTCTTCCGAGGGCCTCGCGAGCCGGTGCTCATGTGTCAAAGCGCAATCCATGTGCCAATGTGCACGTGTTACCTAACTCCAGGTGGTGCATGGTCTGTAGTCGGTTCCTCTCAGACAGTACATCTTCCTTGGCTTGCCTCTCCAAGGCTTGCAGCTGCACGGTGTGACTGTGCCTCTCCTCAGCTAAGCACTGGCTTTGTGGTTCCTCCAACACACAAGAATCTTTGTCACGACCAATGCGAGCTTCCCGGTCGCAGTGACATGTGCTAACAATGCAGATATTTAAAACCCTGGAGCACCCACGGGGTCAAATTTGGCTCCTGTAAATTCTGCTACTCAAATGCTACCCTTAAATCCCAAAGGGTCAAATTTGGCCCTACTCCTAAATTAGGAATAAAGCATTAACTATTTAAAAAAACATATATTTTGGTGTTCAGTGAACATATAGCAGCCATTTAATATAAAATTCATCATTTTCCAAAGAAGAAAAGGGTTCTTGGGTTCTCCAGGGTTAAATTCACAGTGCGGCGGCACTCTAGCGTGTCGTGAGAGAGCTTCGGGTATGGCGTGGGAAATTATCAAATGTCATTTGTCCAAACATCATTATTTATTCATTAGAAATATATTTGGTGTATAAGGAAACGGGTCTATCAAATATAAAAACATATTCATTACCTAATGTTAAAACAAAGTAGGAAATTGAAAAGGGGAAAAAAATTCAGATTCAGAAAACTTTATTCATCCCCAGCAATGGAAGTGAACCAGCTCTCAAAAATGGTGCGATTTTGGCTGGAAATCCTGATAATCCTGATTGATGACACAAACTCTGAAATTCCACGATGATAACAATCCCCCTACTTGTTGGAGAAAATACAGAAACCACAATGCAAAGCACTTCCATGCTTTCTGGAATCGCTCCATCATCAAAGATTACTCAAAAGGTGTACACAAGGTGGTACAGGACAAATTGAAATGTGAATTATCTTATACCTTTGGACATATTCTGCAGGTCGGCATTCTGTTGGTTCTGGCAAAAATTCAGCTGTGACTTTATTTTTCGCGACAGGTATTGCTCCCCATCCTCCGCGAATAGCAGGACTTCAGTGTACAGTAAATGGTGGCATGGTGTAAATTCATTCATTCATTCATCTTCCGAACCGCTTGATCCTCACTAGGGTTGCGGGGGGTGCTGGAGCCTATCCCAGCTGTCTCCGGGCAGTAGGCGGGGGACACCCTGAATCGGTTGCCAGCCAATCACAGGGCACACAGAGACGAACAACCATCCACGCTCACACTCACACCTAGGGACAATTTAGAGTGTTCAATCAGCCTGCCACGCATGTTTTGGGAATGTGGGAGTAAACCGGAGCACCCGGAGAAAACCCACGCAGGCCCGGGGAGAACATGCAAACTCCACACAGGAAGGCCGGAGCTGGAATCGAACCCGGTTCCTCTGCACTGTGAACCCGACGTGCTAACCACCGGACTACCGGGCCGCCCTATGGTGTAAATTATTATTATTATTATTATTATTATTATTTTTATGTAAAATGTAAAGCATGAGCCACTGCCTTGCCATAAAAAGGTTGGAAACACTTACAAATTGTGTATTGATATGATTCTGCGCAAGTACCTGCAGCAGCTCCCTCAGCTTCTTGTTTATTTCCTTTGTCTCCAGCACCTCCTTTCTGAGCTTGTCGAGCTCAACGTTGCCGTGGGAATCGGCTTCAGGCGCCTCCTTGTTTGCCTCTGTCTGCGTTGGCAAAACAAATATGTGAATACAAGCAATGAGACATGAGGCCTTGACATCTACAGGAAATTGGAAATAGTAGAAATTATGCCGTTGGTCTCTCATTTTCAGTCTTGCCAACAAATAGAGGATGTTGCTACGGGCAGGTCTATTTGTTGCTAAAAGCAAGCACAGGGAGAACCAGCAAACACAAAACAGGTGGGCATGAGTTAAGATTCAAATCCAGAACGTCTGGACTGCTAGGAAGAAAGTAATCAGCAAACTGATCAATCATGCGAAACTCGAATTATCAGCGCCGGCATTAATAGAGCCGTTGGTTCATTAAAGGCCAGCTGTCAAGTAATTTTATAAAATCCCAAATGAAATATTTTTATGTCACCGGTAAAGTAATTAGACAAGCTACATTAAATAAAGCAGCACCAAAAAAATCATTTCTCTTTCATAAATTTGACAAAGTACTTGTTTTGTGGAAGTGAAACCCTGGCAAGTGACAAACCCGCACATCAATTCAAGAGCAACAATGGCACACCTCAATATGGAATGCGTACAAAGACAGACAGAAATGGATTCAGAAAGTGATTTTTCAAAATTGTGCTGTGCTGTTAATTGCGCACGAATGGATTATCTACTTGGTCCGTGCATTCTTGCTAGCACTGAGAGCACACGTTATAGTGTGTTGGTGTCCTACATTGTCAATGCTAAAATAGTTCTGTTGCGGCCAATCCGCACATTACATCGCCAGCATTGTTCGTTGCAAACCATTACATCCATGCACTCATGTCGTTGAAATGTTTTCCCTACAGGATGACGTCCATGTACACGTATAATACTTTGAATCGAATGTTTTCATGTTCATATTGAGAAATGAGTGGTCTTTGAGAATGTTCCATTTTTCTGGGCCCTTTACGTGACCCATTCTTTTCTTTTAGCCACTCAAACACGTTTTTGCCTTAACGTGAACAGTGCATCGCCGAATAACTCGATAACAATGGCCAAGAAGCACTTAACGACAAAATCAACAATGCAGCACAATGGCTGATTGGCACTCGGCATTCTGTGAATGGCATCACTCGCCGGAGATTACCGAACAAAAGTATTTTCGTTGTTAAGCGCGTTGCTAAGGGTCTAACTATGAATCTGGGTGGGTTACATTAAAAAAAAACTAACCAAATTATGCTTGAAATAGATTAAGCTCTTAGTATTACTCAAAAGATGGTTGGCCAAGTCAAGTCAAGTCAACTGTATTTATAGAGCATTTATAGGCCAAGTTGACTTCATTCTTGATCTTTAATCATTGCACTCACTGGATGCTTGATGTGGATCGTTAACACCGGTGGTGGCTTGTGTGCAGTAACAGTGACGTGAGAAAGACCCAAAGTCCAATTAGAGTCAACGTTAGAGGACATTTGGGTGCTGCACGTTCAATATCCGATGTGATTGAGGCCAACGGCAAAAAGCGTAGTGGTGTTTGGGGACATCCCTAAAGTGTGCTCACCTGCAGCTCATCCAGCTGACTCTGCAGCTCAGCGATTTGGGTGTTCAACTCCTGCTCCTGGTTCTGCCACCTCTGCTCGCTCTCGGCGACGGCAGCATTCATCTCGATCCGGAACTCTGCTCGAAGGCGATCTTCACACTCAGCCCTGCGGTACCCAACCCCCCCCCCAAAAAAAGACTCCAAAATGATTTCATTATATTAGGGGGGGGGGGGAAGAAAAAAATTCCGACTATGCACTGAGAAATGTTGGATTATTAGCACAGTGCGTCCCTGAAGTAAACAAGATTGTGTTTGCTGTAATGTCTTATTTTGAGGATCCGATCAATGATGTCATTGATCAATCACCAATTTATGACATGACAGCCAATCATCGATTATACAATATATGTGCCGATCGGATCTTGTAATAAGCTTCTCAAGTCAGCCGGGACATCAGCTCCAGCTCACCCAGTGAGGATAAGCAGTCATGAAAATGGATTAGTCGATCGTATGATATCGTAGGGAACCTCTTTTTTATTCTTATACGACATTGAAGAAGGTTGAAATCTTACCTCAAACATTGCCTGTACGGTTAAATAAAACATTTTACAGTAATTACACAGAACGTAACAAGAAGGTGTCATTTCTTTCCGTCCTTTGCTTCATTACTTGAGCACTTCATGCAATAATCACAGCCTGAATCGAATACAATTGCCATCATCATCAAGAGGAGACACCGATGATGCATTTCTTTTTTTTATTTTTATTTTAATACTCATTCGTGGCATTTATGATTTCTTTCTATCGTCTGTATTCTATTTCAACAATGATGACAATCACGGCAGCCAAAACAGGCCTTGTGTTTGTTCTGTTACCTGATACGTTCCTCGGTGTTGCGCTGGCTCTGTTCCAAAAGGTTCCTCTCCGTGTTCAGCCGACTCTGTTCCAAAACTTTCTCCTCTAGCCGGTGTTTGTCCGCCTTGAGGGAAGCGATGTCTCTCTGTTGTCTTTCCCGCTGCTTCTCCGCCTCATCCTGCATCCGAGTCAGGCGGCTTTGGGTCTGCTGGAGGTCCTCCTGAAGACGGGAGCAGTGCGGTCCGCATGGGGGCGATGTCTCCGGCGCTACTTTCTCCTTTTCTTCTTGATGATGCATGGCCGTCTTCAAACGAAAGATCTGAACACGCGTCAAGCTGCTTAATGGGTCAGTCTGTTTATCGTCACTATAAGAAGACGGTGATCTTCGTCACAATTGGTGAAAATCCACAAAAAAGAGAGGTCATGTTTTTGAAACTTTCAAACCTTCATTTTTGCATGTTCTCAAAACACATTATGTGAAGACGAAAAAGTATTCAGAGTAGCGTGTAACATCGGCATCTCTGCATGCGAGTGACTCGTCGGTCAAACATGTTCTTGAAATACAGGACACTGCTTGTCGAATGTATTTATTCTTTTTTGGCGGGTGGGAGGGGGGGGGCTAGAAATAGAGTAAAATCACAAAATCTTAGTTTCCAATGAATGTCCCAAAATGTTTCTCTTTTGCCAAATTCCACTGTAGTAGAGTAGTCCCAAAAAAAGTGTGCACCTTACCTCATTGTCCGCATCTTTCAGTTTAATCTCAAATTCTTGTCTCTCCCTCTCCAGCCTGTCATGAAGCTCCCCAATTCTTCTCCTCTCTTCCTCGAGGTGTGCACATACCTTTCAACATATGGTGAAAAATATATTTGTCAAATGCGTTTGTTCAATGTTAAATGTAATGAAACACCGCGGCAGGTATGTTCATTCAGTTTTAACTTTTCATTTCTGATTTCAAATCAACTCAATTTCAGAAGTTCCAGGATTGCTTTGCTAAGTACAAATTTGACAATTCGTTCTGTTTCTGGCATTTCCAAACTGTTGACACAAGTGGAATTCTTCAGTCATTCTTCAGTCACTTCTCGCTTTGGCTGCGCCTCCACATCATAGCGCCAAAATGCCATATTTAATCGAATTAAAAATGCAACAAAAGTAGTCACCGCAATTGCTCTCAGATTTGACCAAATCACCATCGCGTTCAAAATCAGATGCATCAGGTGACAAACAAAAAGTGTTGAGCATGAGTCGGACCTCTTGGTTGATCTTCTTCTCCGAGTTCAGAGCTTCTTGGACGCCGTGTAGTTCAGCCGCATGTCTCCGCATCACCTCCTCAATGGCCTTACGCACTTGCTCCTTCAGCCGCCTCCTGTCCTCCTCCGCCTTCTCCACCAGCCGTTTCTTCTCCTCCTCCAGCTTCTGCTGCAGACCCGCTCTCTGCACCTCCACCTGCTCCAAGCGCTTGTCCAACTGAGCCCGGACGCGGACCCTCTCCACGTCCAGCTCCTTGCGGAGACGCTCCACCTCCTCCTCCTTTTCCCTCCTCACATGTTCTCTGACTCCCTCGGCCTCCTTCCGCAGCGCCTCCTTCTCCTCGTCTCGCTCTCGTCGCAGTCGGTTTCTCTCCTTCTCCAAATGGCTCTTTTCTTGCTCTCTTTCCCTCTGTAGGTTCTCTCGCTCCTTGCCCATCTCCCTCTGCAATTTATCCCGCTCCTCATCTGCGTGTTTTTGGATGCGCCGGAGCTCTTCTGTCTGAGCCCTCACCATCTCGGAACGTAGAGTGGACAGGGCCTCCGCGTGCTGGGATACACCAACCAGACACTTCATTAGGTACGCCTGCACAATCTTACCAGTACGACAATTCTACAAAGACCAATGCTCCGTTTTGATTGACACAGATTTACATTTAGTACTGCGCTTCACTAGTCTAAGGTGTACGCTACTGTAACGCTCAAATCCAAATGGGATAGGCTTGACGTACCCACGACCCTATTTGAGAGCTCCAGAAAATGGATGGACACAAAGTCTCCAGTATGCATATTACCTGGCGGATCTGGCGGGCGTGGTCGTTATTCCTGCCGCTGGTCTGGAGCTCCAACTCTCTGTTCCTGCTCTGCAGACGACTGAGCTGGCTCTTCAGGTCCTCCACGTCAGCGCACACACACACCTTGCAGCCCACGTTGAGTAACTCTTCTAAAGCCCACATAGAATACACACATCACTGAAAAATGCCATTGCAAAACATGGAATAGAAGTCACTGGTTAGCCAAAGAAATACAGAAAACCGTTTTATCAAGCTCATCACGTAAGATGGAATGAACTGGATTTGGTACAGAGGCCTTGTGTTTCATCGCAAGTGGAAAACCCACGGGGTCAAATTTGGCCCCTATAAATTCTGCTACTCAAATGCTACCCTTAAATCCCAAAGGGTCAAATTTAGCCCTAATCCCGAATTAGGTTTAAAACATTGAATATTTGAAAAAACATGTATTTGGGGTTTTCAGTGAACATGTATAGCAGTCATTTCATGTATAATTCATCATTTTCCAAAGAAGAAAAGGGTTCTTGGGTTCTGCAGGGTTAAATATTCAACAATATTGAACTTCCCGAACTGCGCTGATGACACTCAACGCGAATCTCGTTCCTCTGCTTTCTGACAATCAATTGGAGAGACGCATCCCTTCATGTCTTAAAGACATTAATGCTCGGATGTCAGTGGACAGCCTTAAGCTTAAGCTTGACAAATGATGCTTCTCTTTCCGCTACAAACATCATCACCCCCTTAGCGCCGCCGTGTTAGAATAAGCCTCGCGCTTATGTCAAAGTCGATACATCCATTTTCTTTCGGGACAAGCACGACTGCCAAATGAACAAAGGTAAAGTAGAATGTAGTATGGGATGCAAGTCTCATGAAGTACCCGCTCGGGTCTGCAGTTCATCTTCTTGCAGCAGTAGCCTCTCTTTGGCCACAGCGAGCTCCTCCTCTGCCCGTTTCGCCGTGCCCTCAGCCTCGGACACACGTTTCCGATCCAGTTCCAACTCTTCCTCCAGGTTCTACGAGTGGGGAGAAGAGTGGCCAGCATGGGGTGGAAGGGGACGGGAGGGGGCAATTGAGCACACAGAGGGAAAGGGTAGTTTGGCAAACATAATGTGGACAGAGTGAAATAGCACAAAAGTTTTGTAGCTCACTGCAGGACTTTAATGGTGTGCTACAAGGGATCATGTCAGCTATGTGTCGAACTTCGGCAGGGGGTCTGAATGCTCAGCTTTGGTGGTGATACTGCCACGATTCTATCTTGAGCAAACTACTCATTAGTTTGTACAGAGCTGACAGTGGAAACAGCCCTCAGCCTGCGGTTAGAGAACCAAGGTCTCCCTTCTCTGTCTAACGTGGACCTCCAATAACGGTCGTGAGTTGGCAACATCGGAGACGGCAGGGTGCAACATAGACGTAAACTTGATCTGTTTATCTGCAAAGTACGAAATATAGTCATCGTTTGAATTTGGCAAAATGTATTGGGGAGACTTGACATTAGAGAAATAAATTTCATAACATAAAAAAAAGTTGTGATATACTGTACATATCCCGGTATATTCTTTTAAATCCAAGAATAAGCCTCTCTATTCCCCCCCCCCCAAAAAAAACAATGTTTTTAACAAGTTGTTTTTGCTTTAAAATAATTTTGCCTCCCGTCAGTCATAGCGATGAGGTCGATTCCTCTTAGTCGTTGGCTGAGCTCTGATGATTGCGTCAGTGTAAATGGTGTACCGGCAATGGAAGCAGTGACAAAGGTTCCGCATTGTTCGGAAGTGAGGCTGTCACTATATTATGTTTTTAGATTGTAAATCAGTCTGCTTTCATGATGGGCTACGGAAATAAGAGAGGCTTAAATCAGACGATTAGGACAATTTTAAGTGAAACTATACCTCTGAAGAATTGCTCAATCATTAAAATTGTTGTAGATTTATTTGATAATCGATTAGTTGTCAATTCATCGATTCATTTGAAGTTTCTGCATTGTTTGGAATGAAACCTGCAATTAAAATGTATTGGTATTTTAATGCATGAATTTATTTGAAATGAACTAAATGGAATTAAGGCGTTGAAGTCCTACCCCAAATAAATGTACACAGAGTTGTTCATTCTCTTTTTTTTTATCGTACCAAAATAAAATGAAATGAAAATGAAAATCATCACGTACGGACAGTATGGATACATAACTTCTGCTGCTTGAGGCTGTAAATTTCCCCAGTGTGGGACGAATAAAAGATATCTTATCTTATCTTATCTTAACCTATCAAACTCTTCAAAATGCACACCTGCACGATCCAATGAGATCCAAAGCACACACATGAGAAAGCCGCATTGTGAGGATAATCACCAACTGAGCATTATTAGCTTAGCAAAGACATCGTTTTTCATTTGGATCCAGTTAGCCGATGCAGGTGTACCTAAATTCCCGTCCGCTGATCGTATCTGAACGAGAAGTGCAGAGGTTTTACCTGAATGCGCTCCTGCAGTTTGACTGCGTTTCGTTTGCTCTCCGCCTGCCTCTCCAGATGGCTCTCCACCTCGGCCTCGGCCCTCTTCACTCGTTCTCTTAAAGCACTGTGCATTCCTTTTTTCTCCTCCTCCTCTTTCTCCTCCCACCTGCGCTGCTCCTCCCGCCATTCGGCCTCTATCGTCTTCCTCATTTCTTCTTTCTCCTCTTCAAGGCGGCTCAACTTTTGCTGCCATTGCTCCCTTTCCGCATCCGCAGCTTGCCTTCGCTCTTCCTCTCTTCGGTCCCTGTCCTCCTTCATCATGTTCACCTCCTCCAAAAGGCCTTTCACTCTCTCCGACTCCTCGTGTTCATTCTTCTCCTCTGTCCCATTCTTCTCATCCTCACCAAGTCTCTGCCTCAACTCGCGTTTGGTGCTCAGATCTTGGATCATTTCCTCGGCCTCTTCCAGTTGTTTGCTCAATCGCAGGTTTTCCTCTTGAGCAGCGCTGATTTTGGACCTGGCCCCCCCGAGCTCCTCCTCTGCAGTCTGGAGCCTCTCCTCATAATCTCGTCTCAGTTCGGCTTCCGTTTCACGCTCCCTCTCCTCTGACTGCATGCGAAAGAACTCAAAGTCGGCTTGGACCTGGAGGCACGGGTGGCAAGATGTTACTCATGGTACGGTGTAATGAGCTGTCATGCAAGAGCTGCAGAATTTCTGCCTTTACAAAATGGAATTTAGGGAAGAGCATGATAATAGCAATTGTTCCCCAATCATGAAATTTAAGTGGAATGCGGACCCGTAGTTTTCATTGCCACTGTCAGAGATTATTATTTGAACACAACCTCAAATTCATTACTGTGGTTGTTGCTTGGCTAATAATGCAGGTTGGTTACCTTACTAGACTACCTAAGAAAGACAAAATATTAAACCTGTGGTCTTAATGTGGATAGTGGAGAGTTGTTGGTTGTGGAAGAAGAAATCAAATCAATCAGTCAGTTTTATTTTACCTGGTGTATTTGTTGAAATAATTTCATGCAATGTATCCAAGTTTAACAAGTTTATTAGAGCCTCGTAATTAGACCGTCATCCAATGGAAGGTTTGTACATCTGAACTAGTTTAACAGGCAGATTTCTTTTCTTTTGACAGAGGTATTAGCTCTTTTTAGGCTGTACTTAACTAAGTGTAGGTGTATGGTTCGAAAGTAGCAGCGAGAAATAGTTTGTCCCCCCTTCCAGTCATGATTTGCATGTCAAAAAGTATATACGCCCAGCGCCTACCACAACTTTTACTGAAACCTGAAGCTCATGCTAGAGGAATGCCGTTATGTATGATTAATGTGTATGTTTTATTGAGGCACATTATGCAAATTGCACATGACGAATGGGCTAAGCACCACGCTGTTTGCACCGCTGTGATTACAGTGGGGCACGTTTGATGCGAGTTTGATTTGCAGCTCGAATGTGCGCGCATTAATTTTACAGCAAAACAGCATGGCCTTGGAAAGAGGTTGGCTCATTATTATGGGATAAGGTTGGCGGGGTCAGTACACACACGCAGGCTCAAGGACACACACACACACACACACACACACACACACACACACACACACACACACACACACGAATGAATGCGCGTACTTGCGCTCCGACCCTCTGCTGCTCATCCAGAGACTCCTGCAGCTGGAGGAGTCGCGTCCTGAGCACTGAGCCCTCCCCCTCTTGACACGTCTCCATCAAGATGCGGTGCAGCTCCTTGTCATGGGCGTGGTTCAAGGACTGCAGGGCCGCCTCCTGTTCCTCGTTCTTCATGTTGAGGGAATAAATCACCTGGACGGAATCAACAACACGCAGATTAAAAGATACTGACGATTCGGTTTGGAAGAAGCGAACATATTTGTTGATCTCATGATAAAGTACAGCAGTTAAGGCATACAGTTCGTTGTGGTCAAATTTTGTTATAGATACGAGGACCAGTCAGCTCAAGAAACTGAATGTTCTACTTCTGGGTTAATAGATCTTACAAACTAATGAAAGTTATTGTTAATCTAAAACAAGAATTATTTTTGTACAAAAAACACTTAAAAATTATTATTAAGATATGAGCATAATCAAAACTAGTGTGTGTGTATATGGGGATGGTGAGGTGGTCTCTGTCCATCTCTCTTTCCCCAAATAGACTGTGTCTAACCAGTGAAATATGGCCCGTTTCTTATTCACTTTACCGCTGTGCCCACAGTGTCATCATCTGACGACCCTGACGTCTCACTTACACACTCTTGGGGGTGAGTGTCCATGAGTTTGTGCAGGGGGGGGATGCACGGGCTCATATTTTACACAGACGCCGCTCTGTCTGTGATACACACCCCTGGCATACGGTGTCACGGGACGTGTGTCACTATGTGCGTGCATGTGTGTGTGTGTGTGTGTGTGTGTGTGTCCACCTTGAATGCACATTGCATTGCTTTTCGCCTGTGATATCAATGACAGATGTGACATGTGGCAAAGCTCGCGTCTCACGTTCCTGTCCGCTCAACACTTATATCCAATCATGTCACGGTGCAAGAACTTTGGCTCACGCGCTGCGAGTTGGACCGAGAGACATGAAAGGGACTGTATCGAGGGCAGGCTCTGAGGGAAGAGAGGGTTCATGCTGTGCTTGGATGTCCTTCTCTGCCTCAGTTTTTTTTTGAAAATGGGAGCAATGAGCCGAGAGAAAATGCTGGAATGAGGATCATTTAACAGCACAACACACCAGAACATTAAATCTCAAATGCTCCTTGCACAGTCATGTTACGACAGCCTCCATACTTTATTTAGGGAAACTTGGTTGACCAGGCAGCACAGTGAATGACTGGTTAAACACGTGGCTGCAGTTTTGAATGGATGAAGTGTTACCACTGTTGCCTCACAGGAAGGTTCTGGGTTTGAATGTCAACTTGGTCTTTGGCAGGTTCTCCCTTGTGTTCGTGAGTTCATTTGTGGTCCTCTGGTTTCCTCCCTGGTCGTGCTAAGGTTCATTGGACACTCCAACCGGTGTGAATGTGGATGGAATGGTGGTGTGTCAGCCATGATTGACATATAATCAGTCCAGGGTGTAACCTACATTTCATCTGAGTAGCCAACTGGAATTGATTTGAAAATATAATGTATGTTAAATGGATGGCTAGAATGTCATGATTTATGGACTTCATAAAAATCTGTGTGATTAATGTGAAGAGACTGCTGTTGACATGGTCCTATTTGTCAACATTTTGTGATCTATTTTCGTAGACAGTGCACGTGCGCTCAGGCGTAAAGACTGGTGCATCTTCATCGTGCCGGTGTGAGTCTTGTTTAGCGTGCTTGGGAATGTGGCAGACTGCACTCTGCCAGGCTGGGCATTTTGTTTTACACCCCCCTGCGCACCTGACAATTTGGTAACTGAAACCAAATTAAGCATTTAGACCATCTGAAAGCTGTTCTACACAGGTCTCACACCCACGGACACGAATGATCGGACTCCAGTGATGCAGACCATATGCATTCCCTGCCCTTAATTTCAAGGGAATGACAGGAGTCACTTCCATTGGTTGGGAAATTAGTTAGCTGTGTTCACACCCACATCAGCGCAAACACCCATTTCTAACTGTGCGCATCTGTGAAAACAGCAAAAGAGAGAAACGCGTGCAAGCTTTGACCGAGACTTGCACTGGGCATAAAAATATATCCATTAAAGGTGTTCAATAAAACAGAAAGGTTCTTATAATGAAGTCATGGCAAATGCAAGTAAAATGTTCTGGATCAGATTGCATTCAGAAATAAATTGGTTCTTGCTATGATATAAACGGTTCATTGGAAAATTAATCCCTGAGAGAATTGTAACCGTAGAGTTGCATACGCGCTGATATCGAATTGACACAGCAACAGTATGTTGTGCCTGATATTGAACTCAGTAGAGTCCTTGGTTTGAAATAATACAGAAAAAGCTCCTATGGCAACCATCCCCAGAGAACACACCCACCGAGCCCCAAATACTCTACACCTTGAATTTACAATTCCACAAGCCTTTCGGATTCTAGGAGAAACGTCTTCAACAAATAACAACAGTCCAGCTGCCTCGATTGAACCTTCGCAGATGACCATGACCAGGCTGACTGAGAAACTACACCGACAACTGCAATCAATTTTGTTTTTCCACTTGGCAGCTCCAATTCAGCTCTGCTCTGCTGCATTCTTCCCTGGTTGGGGTAGACTCTTTTCCGATTCAACAACAAATGCACGCTGCAGTGAAGCCATCGCTTGGAGCGACACATGCTAACGAAGGTCACCTTTACCGACTTGTAAGAGGTGAATTTTATCAGAAAGGAGGCTGAGGGTAATAATAAAACACTGCACTGCTGCAAAGCGGAAACTGGAGGGTATACAGCAACATTGAGATCTAAGGCACATCATAAGGGTACGCTATTGTTACATCATTAGAGTACCGTGACGATTTGTATGAAAAACACTTCTTGGACACGGCGGTAACTAAGTGCGGGTTTTGACGTATCGTTACACCGCTGCGCGAACCAGTTCATTGTAAGTCGTTCGTAACATCAAAGAGTGTGTCAGTAGAAGGTGGCCGTGGTCAACAAAACCTTCTCTGCTGGCGAAAACACTAATCAAAACGTTTTTTTTTGTCCGATCAAATTTCAACCTCCATGTGGTGCTCTCCCAATGTAATCTGCCCAGGACCTTGGGAATCAGTAGTGCTGTCTGATGTAACTTGAACTATATTATAAATGGAACTGTTTGTTGAAACAACAGACGTCATACTCATCCTCACAGGGCCGGCGAGGTGGCTCACGATATAGTCAGCATTTTGATGTTTTCTGATTAGTCAGAGCAAGGCAGTTTTTATCTAGCAAATCAAATACGATGTAATCTACACACATTAATGCATGTAATAATCAACAACACAGCTGAGTAGGATGTATTTTAAAACCCCAAAAAGTTTTGTCATGTTGAATAAATATTTATAATATTTAATATTAAATAAATATTTAATAAATATACTGTAGATTTGGATTTTGTTAATGATTGTTTTTGTATAGAATTAATTGGATTTCTATAATTGGAAGAAGCGCTATTAAGAGGTGGATTTAGATAAATTCGTCTCCACTGAAGGCCCACATACCAAATGCACAACCAGCTACTGGCAGTAGCTTATGCTTATGCCAACGTCATAATTACAGTAATTATTTTTAGAAAAATCACTTCTAGCGAAGAAATATAAAACCATCAAATGAAAAGCACTGAGTCTGGCAGTAGCGTGCCTTTTTCTGATGAATGTCAGTTTATTATTCTTAGGCCTCTTGGCTAATTAGTATGCTGCTTTCTGACCTCGAAATGTTGTATGGTGCGACTGTCGTAAATGGAGAGCCATGTTGAGTCGGAACCAAGTAGGAAAAATGCACATACAAAAAAAATCCCTATCAATGGTGTATAAATATGATTTTGCAAACACTAATAAGTTTATCTACCATTTGGATGTGAAAGAAGTTTGCAAGGTGGGAGTGTAGACTGGCTCTTTAGCCAATTTAACTCCATATTATGTAATTGGGTAGCCTCACGGTTCAATACTTTCTATGTTTACTCACATCAACGTCAGCAAAGAATTGCATCCATTCATTCATTCATTTTCTAAACCGCTTATCCTGACAAAGGTCGCAGGCGTGCCGGAGCTTACTCCAGCTGTCTTCGGGCAGTAGGCAGGGTACACTCTGAAACGGTTGCCAGCCAATCGCAGGGCACACAGAGACGAACAATCTTTCGCGCTCACAATCATACCAACAGTAGGGACTATTTAGAGTGTTCCATTAACCTGCCGTGCGTATTTTGCAAATGTGGGAGAAAACCCACGCAGGCACAGGGAGAACACATCACACAGGAAGGCCGGAGCCGGAATCAAACCCTGCACCACTGCACGGAGGCCGATGTGCTAACCAGTCGACCACTGTGCTGCCCGTCAGCAAAGCGTTTCATTAATATTCTGTGCAAAGTGTAACGCAGCACAGCAGAGTGAAAGGCTGTTGCAAAAAGTAGAGAGCTTAGACAGAAAGATGTACTCTTGCTTGCATCGGCTCGCCTCCCACACATGCCCGCGGACACACACAGACACACACCCACACACCTCCACTCAAATGAGCATGCGGCTGAATTACAAAGCAGGCCCCACTTTGACAGTGCAAGCTGGACATCGCAGACAAAATTAGATGTGCCCATCAAAATGTTGCACACCCCGGCGCATATACATTATACATACCGTACTTCTATTCTGATGTCTACTTCAAGGGTGACATCGAGACTTTGAGTTATTGTGTTCGTACACAAGAAAAGACTCCTGTGAGCATAGACAACAGCTGCTTCGACGCGCTCAATTCGCACTTTCTTCCAATTGGCTTGTTGCGCCACGTAAACACACTCTTGGTTTATCTTTAGCAGCACCCATTCAACCAGGGCACACCAGGAAGAGGAACGAGGGGGAAGGGTAAGTGTGAATCTGTGATGGGTGGAGAGGATGTGAAGAGGTGCTTTAAGTACAAGTGCATGATTTATTAAATATATAAGGTTACTACTGCTGACCCCATTTCCCAATCCACTTACAAACCCATAAACGAATCACGGAGGTCAGATGTCAAGAGGTTGGGTTACTTCAAACCCCTGAGTTGCCCCTGACTCTTGAATGCACGTCTTCAATAGACATGTTGGACAATTCAACAAAGTAAGGTCTTTAAAGCCATAGTTGGATAGTTTAAATGTAGACGTGGGCACCCATTAAACACATTTGGAATGAACGTGAAAACTGTGAGCGGGGCATGTCATGTCCAACACCGATGGAATTTCAGTTCCTCAGTGTCCTCATACTTTTGTCCATCGGGTACAGAAACAAAAGGACGGAGCAGATAGACTTGACAAATGTCACACGTCCTTAACAAGCACAGACACAAGCGCTGACCCAAGTTCCCTGTCATCTTTGTGCACATCCTGCACATATGCTTGGACATCTTTAGAGCGGCAAATGCAAGCCGCATACAGGATGTTGCTGCAGAGCACATGCTCCTTGACACACGCGCGCGCACACACACAGACACACACACCACCACCACCACCAAGCAGCACGGAGGTGAAACCACGAGGGAGGACAGCGACTGCATCGTCATCAGTAATCGTCACCGCTCAACTAACGGTGGGTCATGCCCTGCTTCTCTAAGCAGTATTGTGAAGAGATCACACGCGTGGGTCCCTGTGCAACAATGAAAAGCATCGAAAGAGTGCTGCCGGAAGCACATTGGCTTCAATTATATGCACACACTCGGTGCACATTACATGTGTTGCTGACAATAAGCGTGTGAAAGTTATCATGATAAGATTGATCATTAATACACTCCCACTTGCCAACATTAAAGTTGGGGGTGAGCGAGAATTTATTCCTGCTGACTTGGCGCTGCACATCCTTGGACCTGTCATCAACCAATGGCTGGGTGCATAGAGACAAACAACCAAGCACACTGCTATTCTCAACTATGGACAAGTTAGAGATTTCAAGCAGAGTGACATGCATGTTTTTGGAAGGTGGAAAGAAGAAAACCCATGCAAACTACAGAGTGAACATGCAAATGCCACATCTGACAGTCAGAATTGAATCCAGGACCTCTGCACTGTGGAGACAATGTCCACTCAATACACCACAAATTCTTAATTGACCCTATCACACAGGCAACGTAACTTTTTGTGATAAGGTACGGGTCAAATGACAGAATAGGCCAATTTACTACTGTGCCCAATATAAGAAAATTCATCTCAGTGTAATGCAGTGTTATTCTACACAGAGAAAATAAAATAGTGTGAATGAAGTGATTATTATTTGTCAAGACAGATTTTTGATTAATTTCTTCGAACGGATAAAAGAGCTCAAGTGTACTGAATGAAGTGTGCAGGGGGGGGGGGGTTGAGTACATAAAACAAAGCTAAACTTGGGGATGGGTTGTAAAGCACGCAGAGTAATATGTAAATGAATTGAAATTTTATTGGGCTGTACTTGAAATGCAAGTGAGGCAGATTTGAATCCTTTCGTACGGTATCGAATTGCGAGAAATCGTATTTTAATTGATCATGAATATGCATGTAACGTGGTGTCATATACACTGGATATAATTTCTGCGCACGTCTGGATTTAAAAAAAGACAAATAATGTCCACGCAAGGCACGTCAGCGTTTCGAGAGGCGGCGCTGTCTTCAGGTTCGTCCGGTCACGTCCCACCTACCTTGGTGAGCTGAGCGATCTTCTTGCACATCTTGTTGTGCATCTGAAAGTCGCACTGCTCCTGCTCGACGTTCTGGAACTCTGCCGCATTCCCGTTAACGGCAGACCCCGGGCCGGGGGTCTGTAGAGCTTTCCCGGGGCCCGAAGCCATTTTGACAGCCGCTTCCCCTCCAGGGAACAACTTCCAAGCCCGGAGGATAATCACAAATGATCCCACCGCCAATCAAACGCAGAATCCCGCCTAAATGGTGTCCACTTTTTATTCGTGCATGTCATTCCTCCGTCGGTAGGCTTCCTCCCTCGTAAGGCAGCCGGTAGAATTGTGTGGAAAACATTTGGGAGTGGATCGGCGGGGCTCTCCGCTTGGAGCGTTCCGGCTGCAGCTCCCAACTGTCCTCCGCCCGGCGATCGCGGAGGTCACACGCTGGAAGTCCATCGGGGACGCGCTCGCTACGAGCGAGCCTTGCCCGGGGTGCCAACAGATATTTGTTCCTCTCGGGCGCGGGAGGATGGAGGCACTGGAAGCGGAGCGGAGGGGCGGAGAGGGGCGTGTGTAACCCGCGGAACATTTGCGGAGGCACGAGCAAACGGAGGTTTACTGCTGCAGTGCAGCCCCGCCCCTACCGGCGTTGCTGTATCACTGTCAATCAACGAAGGGTGGGGGTCCACTCGTGTTGTTTTAATCCGTCAGTCAGCACCACTGCATCTTCAACTATAAATCGTTGTTCGCTTTGACAAATTTCAGTGTGTCGAATTAAGAAACGACTCATAGACATAGACCCACCACCAGCACATTGCTGTTCCGAAACAATATGTATCTAATAATTGAACACAAACATAAAGTAGATAACGTCAATTTTCATCAAATTAATAAATGCGATAATATATGCAGATTGTTACGTACGTGGAACAAGTTTAGCTCTTACTAACCAACAGAGGGTAGAAAAATCCAATAATACCAGTATGTTAACATTATTGTGGCCCTGTGAGGTGAATTCGAAATCTGAATGGTTAAAGAAACAATTACTTCTCACATTGCTGCTGTTGTATCTTAGTTTACGTTGAGTTACAATACAGATTGGACTGACATAGCAGCACATCGAGGCTGAAATCTATTTGGATAAACAAAGAGACTCGCACCCAGTCCCGAGCGTACAGTATCTTGCCTCTCACCTAAAGTCAGGTACGTAAACTTCAGCTCACACACAACCCTATGAGGATAATCACTATAGAACATGAATGGATGTTTTGGTAGAGATACATTTGAAAAGGTATTTTGAAGAGGTAAAAGATTCGGATTTTGGCCTCCACCCAATATATCTGCACTCAATGGAAGCATCATTTAATACAGATTATGATGGAATGAGCTATAGCAAAAATACTGTCTTTGCAAAATCATAATCATGTTTTATTTAAACTGCCTATGAATTTGATAGCAGCAAACCAAGCACATTCCCCACAATTTAAATCAGTTCTGAGGTGCCTTAAGGACACATGTTGTATGTATTTGTTAAGGAATTATTCCGCTAGAGGTAGTAGTAGAACATTGTTGATGAATTTCATCTTGCTATGAGAACTATTGACACTAGTCTCTGTCCTGAACATTTGCTTGTACTTAAAACAAAGAGTGTAGGGTGAAGTTGGGGCCCTAATTCCCCTTGAATGATTAACAGCCCCCTGGCCGTCTTCTTTTGCGTCCCCCACATCGTAAAAGTCCCTGAAGGCTGTCAAGTGCCTTCGAAGAGGAAACCTAATCTCAAGATTTGTGGACCAGCAGATATTCTCTGTACTTTGTCAAAATACCAAGATCGAACTTTGCTTGACTTTCTTTGTTTCAGATTTTTACATAAGGGGAAGGACTGCCCGCCCCTAATTAACATACTATGCCTATATGTACGTGTGACTGAAGTTGCTCGGTGTAGTTTTCATGGGATATGGATTCTTCACTGGTAAGTGGTGCTTATGAAATATGTTTTGGCCATCTCTGCTTCCTGATTCTGAATGAGGGACTATATTGTGTATATGTGGCACATGGACACAGCTCTGCTTATACCTTTTGGTTGTTGAAATGACAATGAAACTATGGCCAACCAAGATGACAAGTCATTGAAGGAGGAACTTGGTGTGGAGGTGGGTATTATGTAAATTAATCATACTGGTTCATAAAAGTGAGGCACAATATCTGACACACACATACCCAATACCCAACTTCAAAAGTAGGCCAGGAATTTTTAAAACAATATTTGAGAGGCAGAAAAGAAAAGATGTACCAGTACTTGGTTGGTTAATTTGCTTAACTGTTAATTTCACACTTGAGAAGTGGGCAGGAATCAAGAGACCCAAGTCATTCCATAATATTAACCCTTAATGAAAAATGTTTTGATGAACAACAATTCTTGCGGTCTATATTTGCACATCCTTTTAGTTCATAAGAGCGCTTAAGAACTAAAGGAGATAAAGTATACCCCTTCATATTATCTTCTTTCACTTCAATAAAACAATCCAATCTAAATCCTGAAAATCCCTGAAAAACAAACAACAGGTCAAACGCAAACAGAAAGTGTGCAATCTACTGAATTGATTTCCAGAGATGAGTGGCTGACGGTTGCACATACAGTATTGTGCACTCTCATGTGTAAGCTGTCTGTTGCGACCTCGATAAAGATCTGAACTGGGACACAAACAAAAATACTAATTAGTCATCCAGCGGAGATCTGTCAAACTGTACTCGGTGTCGTTTTGCCATAACAAATAAACAGAAAAGCAAACCAAACAATAACCTAATATGACTACAGTAAAGGTGGGACATTATTAAGGTTGCTGTCAGGCTTTTATTGCTAGAGCAGACAGTAATTATGATAACAACAGTATTTTAAATTGATACTATTTAAATCTTTTTTTAAAAGTAGCATTACAATGTTGTTTTTACAAAGACATATTTGTCGCTTTGATTCACGCTGTCAGAGATGCTGGTTGGTGCTGTAGCACTGTAAACAGACAAAGAGCTATTTCATTCATTATCCACGTATTCACTCATTAAAAAATGTCATGACTGCATTGTACAAAAAAATGTCAAATAAGTATGAATAGATATTGCATTAAAATTGTTGTAGCTGGTGTACGATTTTATTTTATAAAGATTCATCGTTAGTGAATTTGAAGTTGTCTACTTAGCGGCTTTTCTGTAATGTAAAAAAAAACCCCAAAGAATGCAGACTGTACTGTACCTACAAACCTTCGCTGAAAATAAGTAATTGGTGAAAGGATACCGACGAATATACCTGTGAGACTTAACTGGGGGCAAATTTTCGCATCTCAGTTCTCGCATGCTCAGTTCTCAGTTCTCGCGAGGTCGCAACAGTTGTTGGATTTGAAAACAGGCGGCACGAAAAAGTCGGAAAGGTAATAGAATTTCCTCAAAAATAACGATGTTCAAAAGAAATAAAACGTTGATTATTTCAATATGTTAGTAAGTATTTTGTAGATTTGTGGCGTTTCGTTGGGGTGAATTTATTGACATACAGAGAGGCTACGTTGTTTTTCTCTGGGGTTTTTGTGAGGAGTGTCTTTGCTGCTTTTGCTAACTATACACTAGAGACAAAACTGACGACAAAGCTCACTGGAGCTAAACAGTAAGAAGACTGTACAAACACATATCTGGAATTGAACGGTTGGTGTTGTCTGTAAAGGAAAATATGGCTGCGGACAACGAACTGGACGTCAAGGAGGCATTTCAGTTCGCTCAAAAAGGCCACATCAACAAGGCGAAACTTGTGGCGAACCTGAGGACCCGCTACAACAAAGTGAGGCTAAACGAAATGTTTTTGTTTGTTTTCTAAATCTAAACCCGTTTCAGAAGGTTCGGAACAATACCTATTTGATGTTGTCTGTTCTGTTAAATACATTTACAATGTTCTCTTTGTTAGCTGGAGGACAAGACCTTGTTCCACGAAGAGTTTGTCAAATATCTGAAATATGCCATGATTGTCTACAAGCGTGAGCCCACAGTGGAAAACGTCATTGAATTTGCAGCAAGATTCGCCACAAGTTTTCAGTCGCCACCAAAAGCTGGTGAAGAGGAAAAGAAGGAAGCAGATGATGATGATGATGATAATACTGATGAAGAAGATGATGATGATGATGATGATGATCATCCATTTTTGAGTTTCCTTTTCAACTTCCTGCTGGAGGTATATAATCCACACTTACTCTTCGGTACTTAAAACACTGCTTTAAATTGCAACTGCTAATTCAAGTTGCATGTTTATATACTGGACTGTACAGATTGATCTAGATTGGTACACTATTTTTGTGTTACCCACTGCTCTGAAACATGCCTAGAGTGTATTTAAATAAGGTAACCGCTACGTTGTGCTTTTCACTTATTGCATGGGTGGTCTGGAATGTCACGCCCGCTATGAGGCTGATGAAGATCTCTATATACATGGGTTTGTTTATTTGTTGTGAACAGCACCTTGCCTCTTGTTGTGCATAGTAGTTGAGCATGAACCTCTGAAGGTCAACTGCTTTAAAAGTTCTAAAATTTAGAGTTTAGCTAAAAGTACCCTGAAATTTATATACTCTTGCGTTCCGTAATGAGGACAAGCACTATAGAAAATGAATGGATGGATTTATGGGTCACTGAAATTGATTCATCTGTGTGCAATATAATCTTTTCCCATCGTGCCTGTTTGTCTTTCATCTGAACTAATGTGATCTCCTTCTCAGTCTCATAAAGCCAACAGCCATGCAGTGCGCTTTCGCGTGTGCCAGCTTATCAACAAGATGCTTGGCAGCATGGCAGAGAACGCTCAGATCGACGACGACCTCTTCGATCGCATCCATCAAGCTATGCTGGTGCGTGTCACTGACAAGTTTCCCAATGTACGCATCCAGGCTGCCTTGGCCATGACCCGACTGCAGCAACCAAGCGACCCTGATTGTCCCACCATCAATGGTGTGTATTCCCAGAAGAATTTTTGATATTTGATAACTGGTATATCAAGAGTGTTGCGTTTTAGTTTATATCCTTTTTCGCCATGACCGACCAATACAGAGTCTGAGACACTGCAGATGCTGCACCAATCAATGTTTAGCTCTCTTCTTCCCTAATTTATGAACAAGACCCTAAGATTGTGGAACTCCTCCACTAGGGGCAGGATCTCATCACCAAACTGGAGAGCACACTCCACTCTTTTCCAACTGAGGACCATAGCCTCAGAACATCTAACATGTCGTTTCAGACTATGAGGAATATGCACACCTCATTTAGTCAATGACCTCACTGAATTTCATCCACGATCGATATGGTACCACACATATTTTTTTCCATCCTCCTTGAACCAGAAAATAACCTGCTAACTAACATGATGGACAGCGACAATAACAATATTCAAGTTCTATGTTGTCATTATAGAAGTGAATCAACAGATGTACTTGCTTTTGGCCAGTGTTGTCACAATACTCGATTTCTCTCTCATCCCCTTTCAGCTTTCATGCTGATTCTAGAAAATGACACCAATGCTGAGGTGCGCCGGGCTGTCCTCTCTTGCATTGCTATTTCTCCTCGCACCCTCCCAGGAGTACTCAAACGCACCCGGGATGTGAAAGAAAATGTTCGCAAACTAGCCTACCAGGTAGACACGTCTGCAGTCGTGCGTGTGTGTATTTGTGTTTTGCTACATTTTAATATATTTTTCATTTGTGATATCTTTGGCTTGTTTCAAAGGTTCTGGCTGACAAGGTTCATGTTAGAGCTCTGTCTATTGCACAGAGAGTGAGCTTACTGGAGCAGGGACTCCACGACACATCAGGTAACAATAGTTTCGGCCTGTTACCGTATAGTAATTGCACAGACCTTTAAAATGATTACAGAGCTTTACAATGATTCTGCCCGACTGGTCGCATGTTTTGTAGAAGCAGTAAAAGAGGTTGTGTGCTCCCGTCTACTACCTGCCTGGCTTCTTCGACTGGATGGAAATGTCACGGAGCTTCTCTACAGGCTTGATGTAGAGAATTGCGCTCAAACAGCTTTAGAGATGCTGAATGCCATTTTCAAAGGCATGGACACTGATGAGCTGCTGCAGAACAGATTGCAGTTGAACAGCAGGTACATTTGTCAAGTTATATTTCTGCCTTTTGAATAGGTAAACCATGATTGTATGTCTGTGTTTGAACAGGAACCTGATCCCAGTGGAATCACTGACGTGCGAGAATGTGCTTTACTGGGGAGCCCTTTGCAAGTTTATCAAGGAAAAAGGCGATGATGGCGATGAAATGTTGGAGCAGGTCTTGCCGGATGCTGCCACTTACGCGGACTACCTCCACGAGTATGAGAGCCATTGCATGCACACAAGCACATGTCACGGGAAATTGCTAAACAAAGTGTCACATTTTTAATGAGGTGTATCACAATGACTAAAGGCACATTTATATTTGTTTTGAATGTTCGTGTATTTTCAAAGATTGCTCAAAGTTAGCTGGGAGCCATTGGTAATATTACAACAACTATAATGTTAACAAATGGGTTTGATTTGTGCCGCTGTTGCTGTTTTGTAACTGTCAATTCTGACACGGTGCAGGTATTTGAAGGCACTTCCAATGCTTTTGGAAGAGCAGAAAGCCGACTTGAACCACCTGGAGTTGGTTATGACTAAGGATTTTATCTCTCAGCAGCTCATCCATCTCATTGGATGCCTGGACACCAACGAGGAAGGTGGCAGGTAAGACCTCTGAGTGGCGCGTTTGAAAAGCTGGGGGTTAGCTTGTTATTTTACGACTAATATCAGTTCACCTTTACAGGAAGCGTGTTCTGGCAGTGCTGCAGGAGATGTTGGCACTGCCACAGACACCCTCCTCACTGGTCTTCTTGCTCACTGAGAAGCTCCTCACACTCATGCCCGATGACCAGCGACGCATTCAGACAGTGAGATCAATTTCTGACATACGTTTTGTCTTCCCTGTTGGCAATTCTGTGTATGTTAAAGTGAAACATATTTTTAAAGGGGAAGCGAAATCCCAAATTTTCTTGAAAATAATGTTTTCTTATTTGATTACTGGACTACAGGTGGCGGAAATAATCTCGGAAATGCGGGCGCCAATCACAGAAACGAGTCACCCGGTGGACGAGAACGCCAGTCGCCGCCAGCAGGTTCAGGTGGGAACATTCGGAAAATCCTCCTCCAAATGTTCTCTCTCCATCCAGCAGATGGCTGTTATTTATTTTAACAGGCAAAGTGCAGCTGACTGATTAAAGTTGGCGGATATACTGTGTATGCAGAGATGGCTCTCCATCTGCTTGAATAAATAGAAATTCTTGTTTTTTCCTATTGTTTCCCCATCACTGAAAGCCTCTCAGGATTTATACACCTTTCTTGCATCTTAATCGCAATGAGCATCATTTGCTCCCATCTACTACGTTCTCCTGTCTCCTCCCCCTCACGTCCCTTCACCCATTCTTGCGAGCAGTGGTTACCAATTTTTTTTTCTTGTTTACCCTTAATCCTTTCATCATACCATGAGTAACCCCAAACTAATAAGGGTTGATGATTTTTTGTTTTTTCTTCTTTCTACACACAGTCTTGCTGCTGGAGGCTGTAAATTTCCCCAGTGTGTGACAAATAAAGGATATCTTATCTTAAAGTAGAACATCATTTTATTTTAGCTTCTTAATTGTAAGATTTAGTTTTCAGGCGTTATCTTCTTTTTAACTTGAATTAAACATAAACGTTGAATATGTTGCCTTTAAAATAAATACATACCAGTAAAATAAATTGAACATTTACCACCAAAAATGGTTCTTATTTAAATAACTCCCCTTTAAGCAGGCATTTAAACTTCAAATATCAGGAACAAAAACATGTCTCCCATGGAAACAAGTTGTTGAGCACAAAAACAGTACCGTTTTATTGACAGACTTAGCAAATGACTGAGAATATTTACTTATCAACTTGGAAATACAATATTGCATGTTTCCACTTATCCCCTGTGATGTGCTCACATGCCCCGACTAGTACACGTGTACCCATGGTTTGGAAACACTTCTTTTGAGAGTACTGTCTCCAGACAGCGGCAGCCTGGCCCACAGCCTCAGCTGCTGCTGTTGTTGTCGTTATTGTTGCTGCCTCCCATTGGCTTTTGTCAAGAATCCTCCAGAGTGCTTTTAGCGAAGAATAATCCTCCTCCTCCTCTAATTGCTTCTACATTTCCCATTTAGCTAGCAGAGGTAAAGGTGCGAATCATCGAGGCTAAACAAGCCCTGGAGGAATGCATCGCTGCTCAGGATTTCGGTCGCGCCGCCCAGTTGAAGGACGCCATCACTGAGCAGGAAAACCAGCGCAACAAGGTCCTTGAGGAGATCGCAGCCAGCGCCCAGCCGGCCGACAATGAGATCCGTACTGAGAAGGTACCTTCTTTGGGCCGCCACCTCAACCTGTGTCTAAAGTATACTGCAATGCTCCATACGTGAATGCCTTTGTTTGGACAAATGCGTTACAATAATAAGAGTGCTTTGAGCTCTTTGGATTACCCACAATCCAGTGCTCGCGGACACGTCAGTTGACAAGCCAGCGGGGCTTCTTTTGCCATTGAACAGACCTTGTGCGTGTGTCGCCGTTGGCTGTAACAATCTGGGTGTAAAAGGCGGAAAATGTTTCTTTAGTCTTCCAAAAATCATGACAGACCAGGGATTTGACGCCCACCCAAAAGAAAAGCAATCAAAGAAAACAGTCCACCCCTTTTTCACTCTGAGCTGTTGCCATGGTTACAAGGCACACACATCATTGGTTAGCATTGTGAAGCGAGCATCACAATTAATCACAGATGTGCTATTGTTTCCTGTGTCCTCGTTAGTAGTTACAGAAGAAGATAAAAATACAACACCCCGGACTGCTCCCTGAGTGTTGTTTGAAGGTTAATTTTGGTTAGCATGTCTACCTTTTACAGTATGATCTCTCAGCGGACGTTTAGTCAATTGTTTTACTGTATATGCCATACAGTCACTGTATTTATTATTTTTTCAAACTGCATTTTTCATCAATCATTTTTACTGTGTTCATTTTCAAAAATGTATCCAAACTTACCCTAGTTTGTAGTGAACCAACAAAACAAGAATACGATAGTTTAAATCACTAAATACCACAAACGGCCACCTTTGAAAGTGGCCATACAGAATGTGCGAAGTTTGTACATCTAAAAACTTAATGTAATGGACACTCTTATGCATGATTAAGTTTCAGTGCCACTTTATACATCGTAACACTCATTCAGATATTTGACATGGTATAAAATATGTATTAATATCAATCTAATATTAGTGGCAGTGCCTTTTATTTTGTTTGTTTAGGTGGAGGTGTATGTTTGAGGTGAGGCATTTCTTTATTCAGAGTGGGCAATGTCCCCGGCAAATTAATTGGTTTCATGACATCTTTTTCAAGCAACGGTAACTGTCAAAAGCAGGAGGAAAAAAAATCAGCTACTGTATCAACTAATCCATTTTATTTGTCTTGTTGTCTAGAACGACCCTGAGACTCTTTTTAGGTGTCTTACAATGTGTGCTGAGCTGCTCAAGCAGATGAAGATCAAGAATCGAATCAACCCGACAATCAGTGCCTTAATGTCCTCACTGGTATGAACTACCACCGCAAATGGCCTTTTCACTTATTAGAGAGTCAACATTCATGGCCCTCGTCACTTTCTGACAGTACCCTATATGTCATTCATTGCACCTCCATGTATGGCTATTATTTTGATACCTGGTGAAGGGAGTGGTTTTGATGAAATGTATAGATTGCTGGTTGAAGTGACCTCTTTTCCCGTTAGATCCTCCCCGGCATCGCAAGTCCTCACCCCACTGTCCGCAGTATGGCTGTTTTATGTTTGGGTACATGCGCTCTCCATAGCAAAGAGCTCGCCAGAACCCACATGGTCCTTCTCTTACAGGTAATGTTTTGCACACCTTTTAGTTATCTGAACTATTGCATTAAGCACTATTGAACAGTAAAGACTCTAGAATTGACCTCCTTCAAGGGTGTACAATCAAAATGTTTGTCTGCACTAAATTGTCTTGAATAGATTGATCACAACCTCTTTGGATATGACAGTTGTCATTTTGATCAGGGGTTCCAAAGTTCAACCTCTTCTATGCACCACACACTCAGGACACTTAAAAGTAACATGTCAATGTCTATGTGTGCACTTTTTCTTTTTAGATCGCTCAGCTCGACGAGGTCAAGATTCGCATCATCGCTCTGCGAGCAGTCATCGACTTGCTGCTGCTGTTCGGTTTTCAGCTCCTCTCTGAAACTGGCAGCGGTCAGAAGAATCAGCTGCCGGGATCACCAGACCAGGAGAAGGAGGAGGAGGAGGAGGAAGTGGTGGCACAGGCTGAGGACAAGTCGGAAGACACGGCTCAGAGCATTTTGGCGATGCTGTCGGAGCTCCTGGATAATGAGGTCAGCTTGCACATGGAGTAACTTTCAATATTCTTTTGGCAAATCCCAACATAACATGGAGAGAACCGTCAAATGTTAAAGCATAGTGTCTCCAAGAATGATTTGTTTAGAGTTGTGCCATCCGGATGAGTGTGTTCAGGTTAAAGAACAAGGAGGCTCGATAATAATCAAAGAATTAAAGCAAACAGCATTCATCTTGCTATAAGATAATCATAAACTAGTCTGTCGTCAAACTTTTCAATGACATGACTTTCGAACGCAACACGCGTTCCTAAATGTCACATGCAGGTGTCCGAACTGCGCACGGAGGCGGCTGTGGGTCTGGCCAAGCTGATGTACACGGGACGCATGTCCAGTGCCAAGATCCTGTCACGTCTGGTTCTGCTTTGGTACAACCCGGTTACTGAGGATGACGTCCTTCTCCGACACTGCCTGGGCATCTTTTTCCCTCTCTATGCCCGCGAGAGCAGGTCAGACCCCCTTTTCAAATTACTTTGGCTTTTATGTAATTTGGTTTTCTATAACTTTTTTGGTCGAAAACGTTTTGTCTGTTTGTTTAGTTATTGTGCTAATATGAATACTTTTGTACTACTTCAAATCATCCATGTATAATTTTGTATGTATATTTTATATAATTTATTGTACTGCAGATTCATTTATTACTTGTTTGTTAAAAAATACATGGGAAGATGACCTTAAAAAATAATCGCAAATAAACTCGCAATTGCAGCAAAGTGAGAAAATTGCAATTATATTCTTTTTCAAAATTCTTCAGATTAAGTATTTGTTGTGACGAGCCAACCTCTCGCCCAAAGTCAGCTGCAATAGGTGCCACCTCACCTGCGATACTAACAAGCGTGGCACTTTGTGTTTGTGTGTTAGGGCCCACCAGGAAGTTGTGGAGGAGAGCTTCCTTCCGACCATGCGTACGCTGATGAATGCACCTGCCACTTCTCCATTGGCAGAGATAGACATTAACAACGTGATGGAGCTCTTTGTGGAACTGACCCGTCCAAGTGTCCTTCTGAAGCCTTCTGCCAACACAGAGGTTAGCACCCACTCACTTCTACACTTTAGCGGAGTTGAAAAAAGTCCTTTCTTGTCAAAAGCAGAGTAGGAAAATAAAATATTTTCATGTGTATGCCTAGGACAGTCCTCTCTTCATATCAGACTAAATGTTACAGTATGTCTTACACTGGGCAGGCCTCATGATAAGCTCATCTGCTTCCTCCCAAATATACAAAAAAAAAAAAGCTGCTTACCGGTAGGTAAGTTTAATTGAAGGACGTTGTTTTGTGGCTCATGGGGGGTTTAGGTTAATGATGATATAATTATATTTTTTGTTTTGTTGTTTAAAATACATTTCAAGGTATAAGTAACTCATAAATAATTGTGAAATATGCAGTATATTCAGAATATTACATGAAGTAAGCAACAATTTCATGTACTGATTAATACAAATAAATACATTTTAAATGACCAGCATAAGGAAAAAAACGCTAAATAAAAGCCAACAAATGTTCATGGGTGAGCCTGATTGCATTAAAGAATAGTGGGTCTCTTAATTGCCGTTGAGGTGCGAATTTGAGTGTGATTGGTCGTCTGTCACGCTACGTGCCCTGCGACTGGGTGGCGACCTGACCAAAAGTAGCCCACCTCTCGCACAGACCACTGGGCGAGGCTCACGTTCACTCTTGACCTTAGTAAGGACAGGCCCTATAGAAAATGGTTGCATAGGTATTCATCAGTCAAAACAAATGTGCACTGCTTTCTGACATTATAATGGAAGACATTTTTGGTTCTATGGTAATTGTCATGCTTTTCCTCTTTGGCATCTCTCCTCTGCGGTTGCATCATAAAAAAGCCAAAGAAAAAGCCCCGGCTTGACTGTCCTTTTAAGTGTTTATCTGTCATGCGCTGCATTAGGTACATTGAGACAACAGATACGATTGACGTGTGTGTGCGCGCGTGGGTTCAGGAAGTGAACGTCCACGACTACTTGGCGGTGTGCGTGTGTGGTGAGATGTTGCTGGACCCGACTGCCCCGGAGGTGCGCCTTTATGCCAAGACGCTGAGCTACCTGGAGCTGAGCTGCAACGAGACTGTCAAGAAAGACCTGCTCTCACTTTTGCAGCAGCTCGTCCAGGTACGCCACATCCCCATGTACAACAGCACAGCTGTCGATTTCTTTTGCGCCGGCTCCGTTCAAAGTTTCGACTTCCATCCCGTGGTGCTCCTCAGATGGTGAAGGACCGCGTCTGTCTCCGCGCTTTGGAGAAGATGATTTCTCAACTGGTAGATTCGAAAGAGCAAGCCGAAGTCCTCGGTGCATCTGCGCTGCAGCCGTTGGATGTCAACGCGGAGGGTACGACATGCAAAACAAACATTTTGACCGCGCTATGTGCGGACATGACTTTTTCAGTCTTTTTGTAAGAGGATTATGCTTTTATTTCTAACATGTTGATAAGCGGATTAAAAAAAAAAACTCACCGCGCCTCAAATAAAGGGGGGTGACTCATTGAATCATGGTGTATGTTTCTACAGAAACCGTATCAGAGGAGCCATTAAAGTCAGCCAAGAGAAGCAAAAAAGGTAATGCGGGCTGTAATTTCAATTTCCATCATTGTGAGGTGACATGAGCGTGTGTGCAGGTCAGAGGAAGGCCAGCACGGCCAAAGGAGGCAGAAAGGCAAGCAGGAGGGCAGAGTCTTCCGAGGAGAGGTGAGACTTTCCTTTATTTCTTCAAATAGTCATATCAGTCTCACATGTATTTTCCCTTTTTTTTCTTTTTCTTTCCGCAGCGATGGAGAAAATGTTCCCGACCCAGTTCCTGCAGTGCGACCTTCTCGTAGGGCCAAGATCGCAGCTATAGAGAAGACAAAATTAGATCTCAATCCCCTCCTCAACCAAGAGGCCAATTTGTCTTAACTATGTTCCCGAAAGTTGGCATCTGTGCAAACATTCGTTGACCCTCTCAGACTACAGTAAGCGAGGCCACGTTT
Organism: Hippocampus zosterae; assembly: GCF_025434085.1. Lineage (NCBI taxonomy): Eukaryota > Metazoa > Chordata > Actinopteri > Syngnathiformes > Syngnathidae > Hippocampus > Hippocampus zosterae. The sequence goes on along the minus strand of NC_067463.1, from coordinate 11,874,154 downwards.
TATATTCTCATCTTCTGAGCTGTCAAATACTGCTGGCATTTGCCAAGTGTTAACTATTTTAAGAATAAAGGTCAGTGTAGATTGCCTCCTTTATTTATTTTTGTTAAATCTCCGGTTTATAGTGATTTATTTAAGGCTGATTTGCCTTTGAATTAAGGTTGTTTAAAAAAAATCTTATATGCAGTTTAAAAAAACCTATACAAAATAACAGATAATTAGTCATGGAATTTTCTCTTGGAGTAACAATCTCAATAGGAAAGCCGATAGCATCTTGTAAGTTTTTTTTCTGTACATTTTATTGGTTGCAACATTTCAAAAATTATATTTGTAGTCTTTTACAGATTTTCACCTATGCAGGTGGGTCTGGAACATATGCCAGGTTAACTATGTGTGCTGGATAATTATTTTAATCATGACACTAATTTGGAATTTAGGGGAAAAAACACCTTTATTCCTCCAAATACAGTCACAGTTGCATCTGTAAAGGACAGTATAAAACCACAAGAAAATATACAACAGAAGTTCAGCACCAGATTTTTTTGAGCGGGTTATTCCCCCCCACTACAAAAGGGTCATCACCCTAAAACGTGACCACAGTGACATAAATACATGGGTAGTCAGGCACACGCTATTTTTATACAGAGAAACAGTTAAAATAAATCTCACTACAGGAAGGGGAGGGACAAACTTGAGTTCCATCCAAGATTAGTGTTACGGCATCATTTATACATCTTGGACAAAAAGCACAGTGGGCCTCGACAGTCTCTGGAGGTCTCATGCTGGAAACAGAAGGCAATATCAAGCAGGAATTTGAAAGACCATCTCTCAACTGCATTTGAACAGGCTATAATAATCCTTGTACATTCAAAGAAAACATTTAATGCTATTATTTTAAAAAAAAACTCATTTAGTTTGGGATTGAAAACTTTCGTGTTCAGGGATGGGCAGAGTAACCTAACATCAAGAATTTGTGAAACTCGTGTTCAAAATGGTGTGCACTAGTTGATTTAGTCTCAACAGGTTGCCATCGAAACGAGATTAGCAACAAAAATGCTCCAGGCAGCATTATTCTACTCAACGCTGGCATTGAAAAAAAAAGCTCAGAACATTCAGACCGCGCTTCTCCCATCTATTATCCATCGTGGCCGTGCTGGAGCCTATCCCAGCTATCTTTGGCCAGTAGGCAGGTTACACTCTGAACTGGTTGCCAGCCAATTGCAGAGCACAAATAGACAAACAACCATTCACACTTAAACCAAGGACAAATTAGAGTGTTCAATTAACCTACCATGAACATTTTCTTGAATGCGAGAGGAAACTGGAGTACCCAGAGACACCCACACAGGCATGGGGAGAACATCCAAATTCCACTCAGGAAGGCCGGAGCCCCGAATCAAACCCTCGACCTCTGTCTGCCCTGTGAAGCATGCGTGTCACCCAGCACTTCTCCCATCCCATTAAAATAATAGTCAGTCTAGGAAATTTTGTTCCAATTCCAATGCCCATCCCTCTACTGGTCACCTTGTACATCTACATAGCGACCACTAAAGTGACATCCCAGGCCATCGTGTACATCCATCTGTCAGTAATAAAATAATGACTACATGCCGATAGGGGGGGGGGACATCTGGGTTTGTATTGCACCACATAGGATTCTCTACTTGTACAGTAGGGGCTGGTAGTGGAACATAGGATGTGCAAAATATGGGGGAGGAATCTGAAAAGCGGGATTCCAAATCGCAAATGGGATAGTGCAAGAAGTACATCTAATGCTGGCAGTGTCCCATTTGTGACAGTAAATGCTTGGGTTGAAAATGACAAAAACAACACTTCATCGTAACCAAACAAAAAATAAAGTCTATGCAAGGAAAAAGAAAAAAAATGCATGATGCCAATTCCTTCATCGTTTTTGATGGCAAGACTGTCCTAACCTGGCATCGACATGTAGATAGTTCAAAGGTTTAGACTATAAGATGAATGGATCTCAAATGCTTGTGGGGGGAGCAATAATAACTTTGAAAACCACATGAACCTTTCAAGCTATTGTGTCTAAAAATGTGTTTGCCGAGTTTCAGGGGGAAGCGTTGAGGAGGTATTTCTCGGGCAGAAGAGACTTAATGCAGTCGATCTTGGTCTTACTAACAGCTCTTCGGACAAGGCATGCATTATCAAAGAACAAGGTTTTTTTTCAAAATGTCAAATCTCTTCTACGTATAAAAATAGTGCAACATCAAGCTTTTCTTAAGTTAGACTGCTACATAATTGCTGAGAGAAAGACTGAACCGGAGTGTAACGGCCAGTCCGCTCGGTCAGCTCAGTGTCCAAAGGCACCACAAAACACCACAGTCCAATTCCCACGAAGGACGAAGGCCTTGTGCGTCATCTAGCTTCCTGTCAGACAAGAAACACAATTACAAATGGTTCGGGTTGACTGACAATTCCAGTCCTGTGAAGTGGCATTTAGTAAAGGAAGGATGATACTTACCAAGCACAAAGTCGCACCACCGTGGCCCACTTAAGCCCTTCATCCGTGATTGTCGCAACTTTTTTGCTGGTGGCGGTTCAACAGACACAAGGCTGGGACATTTGCCGTTCTGCCTCCCCAAAGGCATTTCGTCCAGCTCCTGCAGCGATTCACATGCCGAATCTATCAGTTTTGTAGATGCAGCCAGGCCATTTGCGTGGCCTTTTCTTTTCACAGCTTTGACGACTTCTACCAGTTGTCTGTTCTTTCGAGCAATCACAAATGCAGAGGCTGACTTATCCAGTGTCACGGTACAACAGTTCCACTCCTCTGCTGATATGTTGTCTGGAGAGTTGATCTTTTTCAAAAATACCCGGCATTCCTTCAGGGACTCAGGATTCCATGCCTTTGAGCGGATGTTCTGCTCTTTTGGTGTACCCACGGGCTCCTCGGATTGGTCTTTAGAACTGTTCTCCGAACATTGCGAAAACTCATCTTTCACTGGTTTCAATGCTTCCAGTTTTGGTTTAATTCCAATTGCCAGTTCTGGCCCACGTGCAGTTATTTGCGTTTTTCTTTCCTTCTTTGCACACTTCCTTTCTTGTCGGGTCAGGAAGCGACTTTTTGCCCGAAGTCGTGCGGCCTGGTATTTGCTCAAGTACTGCCACCTGCTCGCGCCTCGGCTGGGCACACCCCTTTTACTCTTGCGACTGAAGAGTCGCTGCCTAATGTTACGAATTGATTGATCTTCCTTCATTTTTGTCAACCTTTTTTGAGCCTTTTCATGTTGGGCAGGACTCTTTGGCAACGTTTTGGCAAACTTCTTGAGATGTCTGCGAAGTCGTTCTGCCTGAGGACTTTGGCACTTGACGCCATGTTTGCTGGCAGAGCGAGGGAAGTGCATAACTTCGTAACGATTGCGAGCGCTCGTCCTCTTGACGATAGCCAGTGACTGTGTCTCTGTGGTCTCCATAAACCAGGAGCCGAGTTGCTGCATGCTACAGGATCTGGGTCTAGAAGGAGGGCAGTTGAACAGTGATTGAACCACTGAAGAATGTTTGGACTTGGCGACAGATGAACCGGTTCCTTCTGCGTCGACTTTGAATCGGAGGTCCACCCTGCGGTTCTCCACGGCGTCTGAGACCCAGGTGTCTGACATGAGCTGAATGCGTCTGGCAAGCGCTTGGTTCAAGGTCTCCTGTTCAGCTGAAGCTGCCCACCAACGAAGTGTCTCCTCTGGAGCAAAGATTGAGTCTAAAGAAACGCCCGCCGCTCGAGCTAGAGCCTGCGAGATGTTCTTCCGCTCCTGTTCGCAACGGTGCCTTTTCACAATCGAATGTTCTCCTCTCGTCTCTTTTTCTTGTTTTCTTTTATTGCAGGCCTTGCTCAGCAGGAGTTGTTTGGAGCGCCGTAACAGAGCGTTACTGTGACAGTATGCTCGCGTTGTGGAGGTGGCAACAGCATGCAAAAAATAAATTGAGGGCTTGCTCACTCTTTTTGAATGACGCACAGCTAAAGGTTGATTGAGTACTTTGTTCCTAGGTTTACTTTCGGATTGTCTTTGTTCCTCCGGTTGCAAGTTGTGGCCAACTGATTGACAAGTGACTGTTTTGGACTCTTTGGCACTTTGAAAGTCTGTGAGGAGTGCTTTCCTGTTCTTTTGTGGAGCGGGAGCATCCTTCTCAATCAAAATTTTACGTTGCTTGGGCGACACTGTGGTAACAGTGACAGATATTCCCGAGATTTTCACTTTTGCCGGTCTACCTGGTTTCCTCAAAGGTAAAGCCTTCTCTCCTTTCTGGCATTTAATCTTACTGTTCGGGTGCTGTGGAGCTTCTTTGACGTGGTGGGCAGAATGTAACCCCTCGGGAAATTCTGGTGATACCATTTTGAGATGACCCGTATTTATTTTTGAGTTTTGTGTTCTATTCGCGTTGTTTTTAAGACCTACTGCTCGACATGCGTCTCGGAATTCTGTTTGGAGCTGATCAAAGCTCTCAGAAACCATTCGTTTGTTTCGTCTTGAACGGCCGTAGACAACAGTTATTTTCAGGTTCTTGTTGACATTCTCCTCTGGGTCTGCAGATACATTTGCCGCGTTTGTCCCTGTCGCTGCATGTTCAGGCTTCTGTTTACGTGGTCGACCGATTGGCCGCTTGGCTTTCTGTTCCAGATGTGGCCCCAGTTTCTTTGGTCGGCCTGGGCGTCTCTTCAGAGGAGTGATTTCATGGAATGATTGCAAGTCGCCCGGTGATTGGCTCGCCATTCCGAATGGATTCTTAGGTGGCGTAACTTCCCCTGATCTCTTCGACCCTATTTTGGGGGAGGTAGACTTCGGTGAAGGAGTACATTTTCCGGGTGTTATCTTGGGTGATGAGGAGAGGGACGTAGCTGGTGAAGAACAGCGCATAAATGGAGCAGAAGCTGACTCGGCTGATGAAGAACCTGACTTTCGTGGTGTAGCAGTGGACTCGGGCGATGAGGAAAACAACTTGACGGATGAGGATCCCAACTTTGGGGGAGAAGCAGACCTCGGTGTTGAGAGCGCTTGCTTGGCTGGTGAAGAACCTGACTTTGTTCGCCGTGAAGGAGAAGACTTTGTTGAGGGTCCTACATATTGAAGAGAAGAGGTAGTGGATTTGTCAGTCGGCCTGATGTGTGGCGTGGCGCATTCAGTCATCTGGCTTTGCTTCTTCTCTGGTGTCCCTGCCCAGGAGGACTCTTTGTAGGGGTCAAAGGGTTCCTCCTCTGCTTGTGCATTTGAGCCAGACCGTGCCGACTTTAGACTATATACAATACCATCTTTATTTTTTACTGGTGATACAAACATTAACCTGATTGGGCTGGTGTACTGGACTGGAGAGGTACAACAATTGTGAGCACAGGTAGCAGACCTGGTAGTAACCCCGACATTTTGGTATTGGAGCGTTCTTGATGCGGTAGTTTTGACTGATGGTCTTTTTGAATGTGGTTGTGTTTCTTCTGAAGGTCTGCCAGTGGGCATAGTCTTTACGACCGCTTGAGTTTGTCGCACGTCCCAATTTGGCTCTTCTGATTCTGTATGCAATGAACAGTGTCCTTCTCCACTAATTGATGTCATTTTGTCAGGGAGATTAGATGCTTTGGTTTTTGATTCAAGTTGGGCATCATTACGATCTGAATTTTTTAGTAAGGCATCTGAGGTGGTCGATGTGAAAACATTTTTAGCCTTACTTCTTTGATTGAATATACTATCAGAGAAACAAGCGGCAAAGAACGTCTTCTTCGTTGCTGTGACATAAGAGGAGAAGCGCTGTGGAGGGACGATGTTTCTCCGTGACTTCCTTGACTCATTAGAGGGGGGTTTTTGACCTTGTTGACTATCTGTAATGGAAGCATGATTTTGATCTTCAACTGGTCCACTATCACACTCATCAGTGCCACAGCCTTCGCCAGATGGGGCGTTTTCAAGAATTATGGCAGACAGTGCACTCACCTTGTCCGTTTGGCAATTTCTCACCTGTGACTGCTCATTGTCATCTTGCGAACAATGGCTGCACAATTTTGTTTGCAGGTCATGGGACATTGTTTGCTTTGGATCTATTTCTTCTGTAGACATTTCTCTTTCCTTTGTTCCATCATCTTTTACTTCATTCATGTTACTTTCAGGAGTGATAATATTCAGCAGTACCCCCGTAACTCTTTGATAGTCCATCTTTAATCCCGTTTCTCTCTCCTCTTCCGGCATCACGTTTGAGTCCAACAAAGTGCTACCTGTATTTACAGCACCATGACCATCTTTTAATGGTGAACTCTTTGCTTGTGATGATTTTCTCCTATTGTAGGGCATGTTAAACATTGCAAGCTCTCGTTTGATTTGCAAGCTTTGCCTTCGCATTGTGGCACCGTCGGCAGGTGTTGCCAAAGCAGCAAGCACTTCCTGGCGACGGCGCAAGCGCGTGTTAGGTGACTTGGGGTCTTTGTTATCATGCCGATTAAACAGCTCACTGAGGTTATAGTCGCTGGCACTGCGTGTATGAAGCACCGTGGTGATAATTTCAGTCAGAAGGGCATCAGCAGGAAATTTCAAGTTCTGGCCAGTTGGTGAATCCAGCTGCTTCTGTTCAGAAGCATCAATGGGTGACGAGAGCAGAGATAGGTCCTTCTCTGGAGGTTTGATGGTATCAAGTTTTTCGCTGAAGCGGTTCACAACATCCTGCAGTGAAGTCACGTTCGGGTTCTTCTTAGCTTGGCTATTTCTTGGAGTCAAAGACTGAACACGCTCCACTGTTTTTGCTGCATCTACAGCTACCTCCTGGCGAGTTCCTGGAAGATCTTTAACCATGTGGGCAGCTTCCTCGTCCTGGTTATGGTGGAGCAGGGACGGTGGCATTTCATCGTTTAATTTATCAATATCTGAGGAGATTGGAGAAAGGGGTGGAGGAGAAAGGCTCTGCTCCCGATTCAGGACAGGAGGAGGGGGCTCACAACCTCCTGTTGTTTTCTTAAGATGGGTCACACAGGTGTGGTTTGTAACACATGAATAAGAGCGGTGTTGTTGATTACAGCGGATGGAAGAGCAAGGACCAAATGAACACATTAAGTTGTTGATGGGATCTGAAGGCGGACAGTGGAGCTTCTTGGGGCAAATTTGAGTGCAAGTATGTATCCTACAATTTTGCATGCAGCTGTCATTTAGGTCCAAAGGCACTACACCCTCATAGCCTTTGAAAGGTAAATCTCTTGTATGGCCCGCTGTGCTTCCACCATCTTGATAACCACAATTCGGTGAAGAAGAGTTGAATGAATGAATGCTTCTGGCTTCACACTCATTAAGGGCATCATCATCTGCACATAATCCACAGTGACAGCCGTGAGTTTCTGTCGGAATGTGTTCGTGGGCAGGGGGTGAGAGACATTTTTCCTTGTGTGCCAACTTCAGCATCTGGTAGAGTAAGGAACAATGGGCCGAGCAGAGGGAGCTAAGGACAATATAAAGTGCAGATTGCGGGTGGCGCCTCCTCTGTTCTAAATCTTCCAATTCTTCTTTATCCAGAGTAGATGGGCAGCTAGGGGCAAAATACAAAGGAATTAGTTAGTTGTTTTGAACAACGTAATTGTACAGAGTACCTAGTCTGACTATGATATAATGTTTCTATTAAGGCCCAATTGATTATTTTATTTTTTTTAGGCCGATGCCGATTCCTATTTGGCAGAATAACATTTTGGCCTATTAATTAAAAAGTGACTATAATTTGTTGGGTCTCCTAACTCTGACCCATATGAATTAAATGCAGTACATTATTTGACTGGTCTCAATAAATTGTCCTTTCGTATGGGTTCAACTTTACGAAACAGCAAAATCTGCTTTTTTTTTTTTTGGCCGCTAATTTTAGCCAATCAAATGAGCTGACTGATGAATAAGTAGACCCCTCTTTTCAGTAAACATTTACTGCACATGTAGTGTATTCTTTTCAGCCTTTTCACTAACGCGTTATTTGACAAACGTCAATCAATAACGGTTTTCCATTCTTGCATAATATAAATGCATTTTCATACATTTTTTAATTAAAAACAAAACAAAACAAGTTGGTGCTTTTGTCAAGTCACCAGATAATTAGATGCACACAGGTAGAGATGGCCCACAAATGTTTTGCAACATTACCAGACTGGCTATGAATTTGAATCGGTAAAAAATTTGGACAAGTTAGCAGGTTTTTTTAGAGCTGTTTTATTTATTGAGTTGCAGAAGGCAAATTAACATTCTGCTAAACACAGCAGGAATGATTGTAGAAACGCTCAAACCTCTTCTTTTGTACAGCACTTTCACCTACAATCTTAACAGATCAACAGACTAACGTTCAAGTCAACGGTTAAATCGGGTCATGACAAAGATTTCCCACTAAACATGATCAAATAACATGTTTGAAATGCGATACCATTTCCAAAATCTTAGGTTGAGAGGTTAAGTTTGAATTAAGAACTCATCAGGGTTGGACTAGTCTAAATTCAATACAGCACTTTAAGATGCCTGCTTTTGAGGTATGATGGCATCGTTACATTACCAGTAGATATGCTGGTATACATGTTTATCCTTCATGGATACGCAGTTATGAGTTAAGATTCATTTTGATGCTATAGTGAAAGTGTACAGTCAAATTAAAACAGAAACGGTAAGAGAATTATGTACTACTCAATGCTGTGTCCAGGTCTTCTAAAAGTTGTTACATTCTAGTGTTCCTTTTGATTTTCTACTAATTGCTCAATAATCACAACATTCATGGGTCTCATTTGGGGATGAAATTAAATACAGCGGGTTAACATTTCAAAGCATTCATGCAATTTTCGCAATACACATTTGACATTAAATTTAAGTGCTCTTACAAACCAACACATAAAAGCTAACAATTAAAACTGAGTTTTGAAGTACATTGCATCTAACATCTACCACACATAAAAGGTTTCCAGAGACATGATTTGAATTCCACATAGTGCACAGGTGTCAAACTCAAGGCCCGCCACATCATTTTATGTGGCCTGCAGAAACAAATCATGTCAACTTCCATGATTTGAGCTAAAACCTGAACCAAAATGTCAAATTATGTCAAGCTGTAATAAGTAACATTGAAATTTCACTTTTTTTAAATTACCATTTTTTACCGTAACTTGAACAGTTATTTTACTATTATCCTTGACTTCTGATTTCAAAATTAGTAATCCGACAATTTGTTGCGCACAGGTACTGTATATTTAATAATACGAGATAATTAAACATTCATTTCGTTTCACTGTCATACCAGCCCTCTGAGGGAAGCCATAACTACAACGTGGCCCACAACCAAAATGAGTGTGACACCCCTGTCATAGTGCAATAACACTTATGCATAAATGGCAGAATTCTGTTCAATTTACCAGCAGGGAACGGGGAAAATAATTAAGATGGTAATCTCAAATGTACTGCAATGAATGAATCACTCAGCTGTCTGTTTCTCAAGAGGTGGTTCGGCTTTGTTTACAAACAGAGTTGTTCATATAGTAGCAAGCAACATAAAAAAAGACATCTTGTGGCATGGTGTAGTGACAGCCACTGAGGTTGAAATAAGATCAAGAACATTCAGAAGTGGAGATATTCAGTATCAGAGTAGCATCTGATGGGTCTTCTTATCGAAAGCACATCCAAAGATTACGAGACTGTAAACCTAATGGCGAAATCAAGGCAGATCTGTAAATGCCACAGTGCCCAATAAAACCATTAAAAGCATAGTATGTGTCAGAGATGGGAATACGTGTAGACATTGTCCCTTGAGACAGACGGTGGTGAATACAATAAGACACTGGGCTCTTGGCAAATTAAGTTCAGAGGTATATGTGGCAAGAGGTTCGATAAAGAGGCGTGCAGGCTGACATCACAGCAAACAGACATAGGGAAACGGCTTGTTGTTGTTAACCCTGAACTGAACTGCTGCTTTGGTATAAGTGCTCTTGCTGCAGTTACCAGAGATCGGTCCATCTCAAGGACAGACAAGACGAGAAAAGACAGCAACAACCATTCCAGTGAAACCATTTCTAAGACAGAAGCCCGCATCTTTACATTGAGTCAAGCCACTGTCACACTGCCAGCCATCACCACAATCAGGTAATCACAATTAGGCCTATTGATTTATACGCACAATACATAAAGTCATTTTGTATTTGCATTCCATCTCCCAATCACCACTGTCGAGGTAAACTGCATGCTTGTGTGGAACAGATGGTCCCGTCAAATAGACATTTTGAAGCAGCAGTCACGTATGAGGTTGTACAGTAATGCAGCTAGAGTAGCAACATTAATCAATATCTGAGGTCATAAAACATCTTTAACAATACACATATACAATAACATCGTATACCCAAGCTTATCAGTGCACATTTGAAAACATGCTACACCAAATGCATTCCCACTAGAAAGAAAAATAACAACTCAAGACAACACATGGCTTTTCTTTTTAAACACTAGTCTTTTCAACAACAAAAAAACCCACACATTAAAATCCCAGTAGTTAACAATATACAATCTTCCTGCTTGCAGAGGTTTATAACAATAATTACAATGAGAGTTTATTGTTATGATGGCTCTAAGTCACTTCAATGGCCTTGGTCAGATACCCAGAAAAAAAAGAGGAGAGAGAGAGAGAGAGAGAGAGAGAGAGAGATGCAAATGACAATCATCATTGCGTCATTAACAAGGAGCTTTAAGAATTAAGTCAAACCTGAAGAACCTATTTAGTTTCCTAACAGCTAACTAACACTGGAGTCATCATTTTACTGTCACTGTGTTTCAGTCATTTGATCTTGGAACATACCAAGTCATATTTTGTTGATGGGAGGACCATAACCAAAAAAAGACCTCGATCAGCATTTCCAGTGACCGTACAAGATTTCTGAGCTGAGTAATATGGAACATATGCCAGGACTAAAACCAGTCATCTATTCTATTCCATCATAAACTGTTTCTGAGGATTGTCTAAAATATGAAATTCATTTCCAGAGAATAAAAATCCTTGTTTTAAATAGAAAACACGAGGCCAAAGTACCCGCCACCACATTGGCGGTTCCATTAAAGTCTAGGACGTAATGGCAGAAACACAGCAGAAAGTATGATGATCAAAAACGGACTCACAGTTTAACCTGAATATTTCTGTGTATTTGTAAAGGCATGTGTTGCGTTTTAACAAGATCCCGTGAAAACATTTATCTTGTAAGAGGTGGTAGGTTCAAGAGTGGAGGAGTTCTGCACGTGTTTCCTTCTTTCTTTCTTTTTTTTAAAACAACTTTGCAGCAGCAGGTGAGGCAAGAGTCCCTGAGTTAGTGGAACCGGGCGAGAACAAGCCGGCAGATTTCTTCTTGGGTGGATTTTTCAGTGTTCCACTGCGCTCTTTTACCTTGTATTCCAGTGTGCTGTGGGGTACCCCATAAATTCCTTGGGCCTTAGATACGCTCATGCGGCCGGCCGTCACCATAGTGATGGCTTCCTCCATCAGTTCGTGATCATACTGGCGGTATCTTCCGCGTTTCTTTCTCGGTTGCTTGTCTTTATCGCGGCGGTCGGCTCCTTCCTCGGAATCATCCAATGAGGAGCAGCGCTGTATCAGGCGAAGAGGTGACTGGTTGGCACTTCCTGCACAGCCGTGTGGCAGGAAAGGTGATCTGAGTTTGACGAAAGATAAAGGTCTGGCAGCGCCTTCCGTTGGTGAGGTACGGCGGTTTTCAGTAGTAGTGTGAATCTCAGCCGGGGCTAACCTGCTATGATTGGACATGGAGCGGACCTGAGGGATACGAAGGGGTGTGGGTGCCTCGAGACTGGGAGTCGGGCTTGGAGGGGGTTGGAGAGCATCCCTGAGCTGGGGAAAAGAGTGGGTTAGGGTCCCCTGTAGACCACTTGACTGATACAAGGGGAGGGAGGATGTCGGGAAACTGAGCTCTCCATTCTCCTCTGCATCTCCTCCAATTTCAGCCCGCTCGGCCCAAGCTGCCACCTTCTGCAGAACGAGACGGGCTTCGCCGCCAAGCATCGATGACATCGTGCTGGAGCATGTCATTTCCTCCCTGAAATCTCTGTTGCTTTGTGACGCTGGGTGCAGCGCTCCCAAGCGGCCTTCTGAGCACTCTTCCAGGCCTTGCCTCAGGGTGTAGAGGGGAATTCCGTATAGCAATGCAGCGCGCTGCTCTTGCAGCCTTCCTGAGCGTATATCCTTCAAGGCCTTGGACAGCAGCCCCTCAGACAGCTCCAAACTCCTCTCAATGTACTCCTTCTGCCTGAGCTGCCTCCTAGGGATGGGAGGACCAAACAGCAGGGTCAGGATGGAGATGATGGAGATTTGGTGTGATTTGGGCAAAGGGGGTGAGGGGGGTCCACTCCTTTATGCCTTGTTGGTAACATCACTGCCTGTTATTGCATGCCTGTAAGCAGCCTCTGTCTGGACCCTTACACACATACAGGGTGTTGCCGCTGCAGTATTGTTATCCTTCAGTGACGGTCTTTATCATGTACACGTTAAGTGGAGGAATCGGATTCATTACTGAATTGGTTGAAAAGAAAATTGATTGATGATAGGAGATTGTAATGCAAGTCTCGTAAGTGTACAATCATGGGCTTTTGACATTTGTTAAAATACTGTGCCAATGCTGTGACGTTACCGCTCAAGCGATAGAAGAGTTAACCCCATTTAACCAAATTCAAAGTAGACCACCGCAAATTAGAAGAGCCGTGGTACAGCCAATCAAAGAGTGCGTACCACTCAAGAATCTAAAACATACTTAGCTACCCAACCAAAATGAACGAAAAATAAAATTGGCACTGTCTCACTCGGTTTTGGAGAAGATATTTTTACAAATCAACAAAATACCCGTATCACGTCAAATCAGTGTCTTTACATAGTAACTGTAATAGCACAGCTTCCGCTCGTCTTTCAACACAAGGTTCAATACCAGCTATTTAGTACAAATAAGGAGTCCAATAAACTTCTTACCCTGAGGCTTTGACGTTAGATGAAGTTGTTGAGCTAGCGGCATTCTTTTTGGAAAGGTCGAGCACCCCATCTGCTGCAAGAAAATTCAAGTTCAGAGAGAATGATGGGATTTTATCTATCTATACATCCATGTCAAAAGCCACACAATTCAAAATTTAAACATGACACCCAGAATTAATTGGGATTTTTAAAGATTGCCACTAACCTGCATCGGATTCCTTTTCTATTACTCCCGGAGTTCGGTTTATGGTCAGGTCCAAGGGGGCATCTAATGTTTCAGATAAAGGCGAGGAGATCCTGGTTGTAACATCCATTGAATTGGTGTGGAGTAGGCACTTGGATGCATACTCCATGGCAAACTGGTGAATCATCTTCTTCATCAGCTCCTCTGCAATCCGAGGAATACTGGCATCACAGCGTGGAGACACATCTGTCCAGGGGAATGAAAATCTGGTTACAATAAATATTTTCACAATCTCAAGATAATTCACATGAAGATAATTCAAGAATGTCTTACAATTCAGAATTCAGACCTAAAATTCTCTGATAAAGTTGTACAGAATTTCCGACGTCCAACTGTTGTCATACGAGACTTCTGCATAACTTGACAATCTTCAAAAAATACTGTGAATCTTTAGCTCTGTGATAATCTCAGTGATTTGCCACTGTGTTGTTTTTTTATGCCACTCCAGAATGCTATCAAAGAAGGAAAAGGGTGATTATGATGACCAAAGAACAGGAAATTAAATGTATTTAACTTCACATATATGTATGACAAATAAGAAAGATAAAATCTTGCTTAAAACGTTGCCCTAACAGTTCATACATCTTAAGACAGTCTGACTCCTGAATACAAAACAGAATGAGAAGTTGTGTCCAAACTTGTGACTGGTCAAACTCACCTTTTTTGTGGAACACAGCTTGAAGGAACTTGTGAGCTGTGTGGTTGTTCTCAGAGATGGTTGCAGCTTGACATGGAGAAAAATCAGAGGGGGAGGAGAGGGGTGATGTGGTTGCAGGTGCTGGATCCTATACAAAATAAAATGAATCATAATAAATACAAAATACAAATTTAAAAGGAAGCAAGTAGAAAATGTATGAAAGCGCACTACTCGGATAATAAGTTCTGAACAATCGCCAACCCAATTCTTACACTGACTTTTTCCAGAGGAAGGTTGCAGAATGAGCAGTGAGAGCAGTTTGCCTCTGGAGACCAGTCAACCACCTCTTCGGGTTCACAGTCTGAAAGCCAACGACAACAAAAAAGGGAATGAACAAAGACAAAGGGCTGTATCTAACCACCTATGCAGTGTTTCTCAACCTTTATGAGCCACTGCATAGATTTATGTAGGGAAAATGTCACAAAAATTACATACACTGAAAATGTGAGCTCTACTCAATTTACTGACAAAATGAAGGTTCGGTAATTGTATACTTTCTGTCATCTCGTGGAAGACCATTTAATTGTTCTGCCTGCCATCACTCGCATAGAATGATAAACAAAGATATGCTGCTCTGCGTAAATAAATAATGTTCTGACCAATTACATACAATTGGATAACTTCCTCCGACACACCAAATGATGTGCTGCGATACATCCATTGATTTTCTGATCAGCTGATCATCACAAGGTTTGCTGGGCGCACTGGAGCCTATCCCAGCTGTCTTCGGGCAATAGGCAGGGGACACCCTGAACTGGTTGCCAGCCAATCTCAGGGCACACATAGACAAACAACCATTTGCGCTCACAATCATACCTAGGGACTATTTAGAGTAGACCAAGTGTTCCATTTAACCTGCCATGCATGTTTTTGGAATGTGGGAGGGAACCGGAGTAAAAAAAAAAACACGCAGGCACGAGAAGAACATGCAAATTCCACACAGGAAGGCCGGAACTGGAATCGAACACCACACCTCTGCACGGTAAAGCCAACGCACTAACCATTTGACCACCGGGTCACATGTGCTGCGATACAGTGGCTAGGAATTATCACTATGTTCAACTCAGTATAGTTCAACTCTGTATAGTTTTCTTTGGCATACAGTGACATAAGTGTGTGTTGACCAAATTTGTGCAAAAATATAATACAACAACTAACTTTTGAAAAAAAAATCAGTCAAGTTAAACAAAGACCCACCATCAAATAAGTTAAGGTCTCTTGTCAGCATAGACCCATATATTCCCTCCAGGATGCTTTCAAACCCTGTAACATAAAACCACAAAAAACAGGGTATACTCAATTTCCTAAATATTTAAATATGGCGCAACTCCGCTGCTCGTTTCAGTTCTAGATTAACAATTTAGCCATGTCTTCATCAATACCATTATAGTCCTGTTCGTTAAGTGGCCTTCGACATTTTACATATTTATTGTTTTTTAAACACAAGTACGAAAACGGCGAACATACAATGGGCATGCCATGGAACGTTGCCAGCTTCCTTTTTTTACATGGCTACAACACAATTATTGAAATACGTCTTCTCGTGTACGATATATATCAAAGTACATTTTAAAGGCTTTTATATCAAAGTACATTTTAAAGGCTTTATCACAGCCACAATCCCCCTCCCTCAATATTAGCAGGGGGTTCGCGTTTTTAATTATCCGGTGCACAATAAGCCTTGAGTATCAATTACATAGAGCAAATGGCATATTTTACGACACACCTTTATGCATCGTGTGGAGTACCCTCTCAAATACAGTAACATGTCGAAAACAAGTCGTGTTTATGAACGTTGTTGAGGGCACAAAGAGAATGTGTCAACTAGCCAGCTGGTACATCCTAGCCTGTCAGTTCAAGTTGTTGCCCACCTATGAGGTTGGCGCTAGCTTGCTAGCTCGCCACCTCGCTAGCCGGCTAGTTACTAGCTACCGAGTAACATAGCCGGGTGGAGCAAACCTCTTCATGTCGGACAAGCGCTCCTTGCGGTGTGTTGTTTTCTTTTGGAAGCAAGTAAACAAATCGAAGATCATACCGACGCAGTGGATCAGCTTGCATCGCCAAGAGTCAAGTTCCCGCCGAAAGCCTTTTCTTTCTGCCGTGCACTTGGAGCACGGCACAGCCGCCATTCTGCGCCCTTCCCCCCCTCTCTCCGTCTTGACGTCGACTGAAAAAAAAAGAAGTGGTGGACGAAGCCTCCGGGACCGAAAAGGCGAGCTCCAGAGTGAGGTAGGTGGCTTCTGCTCATGCAGATGCATTCTCACACATTGCCACTTGGAGGAGACAGACACAAGTCGTTTGCTCCATGTCTCAGGATGGCGAATTTGTTTTCATCAAGTTATGGGTTCCCTTAGCGGGCTCGTAATAAAAAATTAATTTAAAAAAACGCGAAACGCTCTTGGTTTTTAGTCAGGGTGTAGCTCGTCATTTGGGGGGCTCAAGGCAAACACAATCATGGAGTTACCCACCTTACTGCACTGATAAAAGATGATGTTCCTCTAAGTCATCTTTCCTTCAAGATGTCAATCGTGATCTCAGGTGCGGTTGACTTTACCTCTCTCCCTTCATGCCTTTTTTTAGGTATGGAGATGCGGTAAATGAGACAAAAGTTACGTCTCAATTCTACACACAAAACTGACTGTTCTCATATAACAAGCAGCGGCAACCTACTCTCTTTCGTCCTTTCATGTCTCTAAACCCTTCGAATCAGAAACATGCCCTTCCAATTTCATGGCTCGGTTATTGAGGATTCACTCGATCGTGCATTTCGATTTGTGACCACAACTTAAAGTTTTTTAAGTTTTATGAAAACCAAGACCATGAAATTTTGACAGTTCATCGCTTGTAATCAGCATCACATGATTTATTTATTTATTATTTTGCATTCAAAATTTAGCATTTTAAATATTTTAAGTGTTTAACAATCATTTAGAAGGCTAAGAACCATATGGGATGTTCAGAATCACCTACATACATATACATATACAATACAATACAATACAATACAATACAATACAATACAATACAATACAATACAATGCATGCTGATTTATACATATCACCTACATCCATATATACGTACGAACATACATGCATACACACATACAAACATACATACATAACAAACGTCCACCCCTCCTGGCTGTTGTTTGTACTGATGCACCAGACAGCAATTAATAATACCAGCCCATCTTGGAGTCCTTGGAGTGGATGCCGGGGACTCAGTAATTCCGCTGGTGGGCTTCAGTGCTCACATGCATGGGCAATGGCAATGAGACCTGAAAGGGTGCAATTGGGAGGAATGGCCTCCCCAATCAGAGCCCGATTGATGTTCTGTTATTGGACTTTTGTGCTCATGGATCATCGACAATGAACATTATGTTCTGACATAAAGGTGTCCATGTGTACTTGTGTCAGAGTGGACCATGTTCCTTGCGTCCATTGTTGAGGCAGCCCACCATAGTTGTAACTGGAAGGTGATCGATACCTGTTGTGCTGGC
Organism: Hippocampus zosterae; assembly: GCF_025434085.1. Classification (NCBI taxonomy): domain Eukaryota; kingdom Metazoa; phylum Chordata; class Actinopteri; order Syngnathiformes; family Syngnathidae; genus Hippocampus; species Hippocampus zosterae. The sequence goes on along the minus strand of NC_067463.1, from coordinate 11,856,762 downwards.
AAACCCAAAACCCATTGATGGACACCAGCGGTGAGGGATGCCAGCGGGACTCCGGAGGCAGTTGGTGGGTACTGGCCAGCCGAGCGGAATGCAGATGTGGCGGTCATCGAGGCGTGGGAGGAGTTCAGTGAGGCCATGGAGAAAGACTGCCGGATGGCTTCGAAGAAAATTCTGTCCCACTATCCAAGGACAAGCGCAACAGGAAACGGATGGATGGATTTAAAGTTTTTTATAAATACAAGCAAATGTTTGTGAGAGATGCACAATTCATAAGCTTACTTGTTGGCAGTGTGTAAAACCAACCACATGGGGACAGCAGAGCACTTCAGTTGTACAGATATTTCTATACTGTTTTAGGCAATAATGAGAACACTCTTTTCAGTAGGATTTGAAACATGTTTGCCCAACAACATCTAGGTAGATTAAAAAAAAGGTTCCATGGGAGGAGACAGCCAGGGAAAAGTTCATTAAAGAGCATGAGTTATGGAAGGTTGGCTTGTGAGTGGGTCAGTTTTCACAAGGGCATCGAGGGGCCTTGCTGAGGAAATGGTAATGAAAAACGCAGTGCTGAGAATCATGCCGCGGATCTACGCTGTGCAAAGAGGCAAAATGTGCATGTGTTCATAATATACACTGTGGCAAAACATAACAGAAAAATGACAGCTATATAGTCATAGCGGTGGTGGTCCATCGACTGCATCTGCTGCAGCTCAGAAGAATGTACAACACCTCGCCACCACCATAAATCATTGCAAAACTCTACTTAATCCCGGGTGCAAGGCTGTGTGTGTGTGTGTGTGTGTGTGTGTGTCTGCGCTCGCGCCCACATGGATCTTGTTATGCAGTTTAAAAGTGTGGAACAGAAGCAACACGTTTAAATTTTGCTCATTTTCACTGCCTTGTCAAATCAGAAGGCAAAACCCTTGTCCACCTACAAATGTGTTTTTATTTCATTCGCGTCACTGATAAGGTGGAGCCTATTCCAGTGGGAGCAATGATAGACCCAGGAAGGGTCACAAGGCAGTGGCAGGTCGCATGCTGTATCAGTGCTTAATACGCAAGCAACCACTCGCACACACATACACCAAAGTACATTATAGATCATTCAGGGAACTTAACATGCATGATTTTTTTGTTTTAATGTGGGAGAAAGCCAGAATACCCACATTAAACCCATGCAAGCCCAGAAAGAACATGAAAAATCTCCACAGGGAGGCCCTAGCCGAAATTTGAAACCAGAACCTTAGAACTGTGAGGGAAACAGGCTAACCAATATGCACCATGCCGCCCATAAAAGTAGAATATAAAAATGAAATGAAGAGAGAGGCTTGCCGTAGGCCGTCTTTAGAAGTACCGGAAAATCACTCTTCATATTTAGATCAAAACAGTTAATTGTATACACCAGGCTGTACATACGGCAAGGGGTGACTTACCTGCAGTGCAAAAGGTGTGTTTACTGTGTTCACTACTATGACGTGTTGAATGCAAGAGTCTGTGTGAACATGGATGGATGCAAATAGTTGGAATGTTTTTTCTTGAAACATTTAATGGCTTTTGTAAGACATACAGATTTTTGGGTTCCACAGTCATCTAACAAGAATGACATTTTCGCGACTGCTCTCATTACAGGATTAATCGCCTTTCCATGAACAGACCAAAATTCCATCTTCTTTAGCCTCGCGAATTGGTGTTTGTCAGCACCTTTCAACAATCCTTTCTTGGGCTTTAACAAGGCCAGCTGGTTGAAGCCCGTCAGAAAAGGGTGTTTAATTTAATTCCATTTACCAGTGCATTTCATCGGATTTCAAAATGATTAGAACCAGCTTTCCCAATACCATAAAAGAAACACCTCGCACATTTAATCTAAACGGGATTTCGTGGCATTGGAAGGTTTTTATTGGCCATTTTGACAATAAAAAATGTTCTGAAAGAAGCCCATTACGGTGACACATTTCCACTTGTCTTATTCTGCTTTCAATCAGTAAGTTTTATTTTATTTTTTCATGTATAGGCCCCTTGCTAATGTGCACTCTTATATGATGTGTTCACCTTCTCTGCCATGCATCCAAATAATCGTTGCAGTTAAATGTAATTCACTGTGGCGCACAGAAAGCAGCAGGGATTAAATTTAATCAGATGCAACAAGATAAATTTGAAAAATGAGGCAGTAAAGTGAAAGCTCGGGATTACAGCAGGGGTCTGGCTGTTTTTTTCATTAAAAAAAAAGGTGTTGATCGATGACATTTGATGGATTATGTATGCTGTTTATGCTGATAGGTGGAACCGGTGTGTTTAATCATTTGTGAATCAAAATGAGCTTTTTACTGGAGCGTAACCTCAGTCGCCGCACACTCAGAGTCCAAGGTCTCATGTTTTTGGCAAGTGAATCCTTCAGAGTTGACTCGATGACATGAAGCAGACGCCCTTCAGCCATTGAGCTGGGCCCTTTAAACGAGGTTCCCAAAAATGACTTATTTCTCTCAGTTGGAAAGTTTGGCACTCATTTTATTACACAAACGAAAGGGAGAGCAACATGAAACATGAAAAGAAAGGAAAGCAATTGTAATGATTACATGAGTGTTTTTAGATGAGTGCAGAGTAGAGCACAATAAGAATTTGGGGATGACTACAATTGTTGGATTTTGGCCATAGCGTGGAGACCCTTTGATCATCCATCCATTATCCGAACCGCTTATTCCCACCAGGTTCGCGGGCGTGCTGGAGCCTACCCCGGATCCCAAGAGGATTAGGTGTGTAAATTTTACTCATATGAAACTAACTGATGGCACTCAAGCCATGCGAGTCGGCTCGATACCAAGGAAAGTTTGTGTCACATATTTGAAGCACACTTTTTGCTTGGCAGAATTCCAGGGGGACAGTCGTCTGCCTAACACCGAAATAAAATGGCTTGCAAGCAGTTCGGGGTGTACCTGCCTACCGCACGACCATAGCTGGCAAAGGAACGCCCGCGACCTTCCTGAGGGTCAGAGGATCAGACAATGGATTGATTGATCTACCAGTCTACATCTCTATCCTATTTTACCTTGGGGGGGATTGGGAGGGGGGGGGGACAAACCGTTGAAACAAACAGTACAGTGTTTCGACTACACTTAATTGTACCATATTTTCTCTCGTGTTAGAGAGTGTTTATTGACTTCACTGCAAAGAATACCAAGCTTTTTCCTGCATTTTTTTCAACTACAATTTTCAAATAATATCGAGTAAACTTCAATTCTTAATTAAATATATTAATACACTTTTTTTAAACGCCGTGCCTCCTCTTAGCCTATTGGTGCTCCACCAATCATGCAAGTGAAATGTTATGTTATCCGGTTACAGGGTGCATGAAAAGATGAAAGTCATAAAAATCTGTCATTGCAAACATAATAATGCTCAGTTCTGATTGCCACTGAACTTATTATGGTTGGAGTTTACAGTGTAAAACTGCACTGCATCGCCCTGCAGTTTTCCGCTGTGGCTAAACATGCAAAACTAGCATGAGAAGGGGCAGTCAAGTAATGTAAGATTAGCCTAAAAGTATGAATACAGACAATGCATGTACAGTGATCTTGAGGAGTAGACTGCTACGCAGAGATACTGCGGTCGATCTAAAGGTCCCCTAACTTCAGCTGTGTCAAGTTGGTTTCCACTGAACCCCTTCCCTCACGCTCTCTCTGTCTTTTGTGAATCTGGACAGTCTGAGGGTAAGCCAGGGGGCTCAGGCTGACGTGTGTTCTGGATGTTAATGGTGAAAAGGAGCTCGGGAGGCTTATGAGGCACAGGGGGACTGCAGAGGATTATCATTATTTCTGCACACAATAATGCACTTAACTGTGGTCTCGTTCACACACACACACACGCACACACACACACACACACACAGGCACACACACACACACACACACAAGCACGCACACACACGTTGTCGTACGACACGGGGAGGTGTGGAAGGTTTGGGAGATGCATGGAGACAGACCTTGCCCTAAAAGGGATGGGGGACAGAGAGATGGGAGGAAATGGCCAAACTGAAAACACATGCAAGGTCAAGTGCACTCAGTGGCCACATCCAGTAAAGCCATACCGTCGGGTGTCTGTTAAACTCGCTGTTTTCTTTTATTAAGTTTGCTTATTGTAAAACATTCTTAAAAAGTTGGAACAAGTTTTCCGCTACTTTGCTTAGAAATGGAAATACTACCGGAGTAATCATGATGAGAATCGACTTGATTTGTACCGTGTTCTCAGTTTTCTACCATATAAACCCGGACAATGTACACGGTTTGTAAAGGGATTAATCATGTCTCACGGTCGATCTTGTTAAATTTTGGCACAGATGCAGCAAACAGTTTACGGTAGATTTCCAACATTAAAAGGCCTTTATGTTCTTTTCTTCTGTGGGTCAGCATTAAACTGTACACCTTTATACAAAAGAATTACCTTTTGCATATGCCTTAAGTGTCACCATGATTCATGCATTACTCACTTATAAAATATATATATTTGTATATATCAACAACAATTGCCTCATCTTGAAATATAATATACGGTTTGAGTACAACTTCCTGCATCTGTGTGTTCATAATCACGAATATTATTCACTGAGATATTAAGTGACATTTTGCCATCTTCTAAAGGGATTTTGGTGTTTCCTCACTTGTACATTGACCCACACATAAATCTAAAAATTTCTTTACTCGCTCATTCACCAACTCTCCCAAAAGGACACCAAATGAATATTTTTTTGCTTCATTCCGCATATCAACAAATGAACATTGTTGAGGTCAAAGAGAGGATTTATTATAGCTGGCAGAGGGAAAAATACAGCAAACCACTATGACTTCACACCCGCACTTTTCTCAATTTGTTTCTCCAGTGAAGACATTCCTCTTTTGCTTGGCACCCACAATATGGCCGTGGATCAAAAAGGTGGGTCCGTGCTACGACATGAGAACATATTCTTATAAAACTGAGGGAAAAGGAAAATCATCTGTGTCACCTCATATAGAAAGGTGCACCCACTAAAGACTTGGCGAGCCTCACCATGGAAAATAAAGGTCTTGGCACAAATTGAGAAGCTATAGTATGGTATTCAGATCACGCACCGACAGACATAAGCTCTCAGGATTGATATCTGTTGAGAGAAAGGCTATAAACCTAGTAACAATGTCGCAGAGGTTGCTGCAGACAACAGTGTGGAACTCACACTTCATTGAGTGTCAGGGTAACAGTAGCCATCACTTTGAGTAAGACATGGGTTGCAAAACACCTTTGACATTTGGGTGTTGTAAATGGCCTTGTATCTTTCCTCCACAAGTTAAGTGAAAATTGCGTATGTCACATAAGATCCAGCTGTGCAAGATCAATGTCACAGCTGATCAAATTTCTGACATGCTAAAAAGGATTCTGATATTTGGGAACTGCCTACTGCTCCTCATTCTGACCCTTGATGAGACTTAAAAGTGACCCAAATTAAAAGTGAATCAGAAAGCTTCATGCGCTCACCGTAGACTCACTTTTAAGACAATGGGCCAAATCGACAAGAATGAACTGTAGCCGCAGATAGCGCCTTTAATTGCTCTTTATTTGTCCAGGTACCCGCAGTTTTCTCCGTCTTGACATGGCAAAGTATAAATGGAGGCTTTGTCCTAAGAACATTGTGGTAGAACGATGGCAGTTGGGAAGAAAATCTTTCGCTCCATTCATTTCAAAACGCAAAACACACTTTTTAAAAATAACCAGTCGCTTTGATCTGACACTTTATGTGCGTGTGTGTGGGTTTATTTTAAAATTAATAAAAAACTGTATTGATTTTTTTTTAATTGAATGTAATGTAACATTGAGATTCTATGAAGAGATTCCATAAAGACTTACCGGTAACCTCTTCCTTCTCTACACTTGTACAAAAGGGTACGCACAGATGTTCCATTTAATAGGTTGTGAGCGCACGGTGCATAGACTCATCGCTCGTGACTGGCTCCGAGCTTATTCTTGGCTAGTCGACTACGGCATAGCGCTTTCATCTTATCCGACCTGTATGCATTGACGAGTTAATCACGAGTTGAATGCACGACCTCTATGGTTCATAACTTTGTTTGTATGCCATGTTAAAAATAAAATGAAAATACCCGCTGGTAAGACATTCCAGCTGGAAATGAGCCAATATGTTGCAAAGGAAAGCACATGCCAACCGGAATATGCGTGAGCTTAATACAGGCAGTGTCATTTCACACATTTGTGAATGCCAGGAAGTGAGATCCAGGAAAGACTGCAATAACCAAGCACGGGCTCTCTGTGTAGATGTGTGTGCCAGATCAAGAGTGACACAATGCTTTCACCAGAGGAAGTGAAACAGAAACGGTCACCGTGGGGACCATACTGTCACAGTAAAGCAGCTATACTGTATGTGTACGTGTGACAAATGTTTTTGTTGGAGAGTTGGTGTGACATCCTGTAAGCATGGCAGAGACTATACTCTATAGGGTTTCAGGAAACAACGTTTTGCAACATTTTGGACTGTGGGTGTGGGGTTATTTTTGTTCTTCTCTACAGAATAAAGAACACCTGTGTGGTCAGAGGTGCCCGATGTTCAATCTGAGAGAAAATCTGTGTTGTCGGGCACCCAAAAGGTGTTCCATAGGTTTGCGGTTAGGGCTGGGTGTGAATGAGTGAATGTGAGGCTTTTTAATGTGCTTTGGGCACCATGTGGTGTAGATAAAGCACTATGTAACTGCAGACCATTTTCCGTTCCTTTTAACTACGTTCAATAAGCGTTTGGGACCCGAGGGAAATAATTGGTGATGCATTAGGGGGAATTCTTTCCCATTCTTGCTCTGATGTACAACTTCAGTTGCTCAATAGATTGAGGTTTCCATTGTCATATTTTTCAGTTCATAAAGTGGCACACATTTTCAATGGGAAACGGGTCTGGACTGCTGGCAGGCTAGTCTAATGCTAGTGCTGTTCCACTACTCCAAAACCCGCCTTTCAGCATTAATGGTGGCTTCACTGATGAGCAAGTTACCGATGCCATAGGCGCTGAATAAAGGTTGAAAAGAATATACAAATCATTGGATACTGTTTTTATTTACATTTTGCAAACCGTCACAATTTGATTGGATTTGGGGAAGTTAGAATATATGGTTCAAAACACGAACCTTGGAAACAGTAGTTGTCATAATGATTTACCCAAAAGTACTTTGCCATTATTCAATGAAGTGTTGTCATGGAACGACGGTTTATGATTAGCCATTTTTCTAAAGCGCCTTGATTTTAGCATAAAAAGGGGATATAAAGTTAATTCTTACCTTTTGTAGCAATTGTAGCAATTTCTTGAAGAGTTGAGCAGAGACTGGAGTGAGGCCCATCTTAAGATCTGGTTTTGCTGTATATCACACACACACACACACACACTCACACACACACACACACATCTCACTAAGTCATTACCTGAAGCCAAATGTTTGCACTTGAATTCAAATGACGCAACAATTTCTCTCATAAGAAAAGTATTAAATATAGGAACATTATAGAGATTCCAGAGTCCGTTAAATTGGTGTTATGGGTATATTTTTTTTGCCAATCACAATTTGTGCAGAAAAGAGCATGAGACGGGTTTTGAGTTTTAAGTGTCAATGAAAGTTAAGGTGTGAAAGCAGTGGGCATATTGCTGGTGTCGGATTAAAGCCTCTTGTCTCACATTTTGGTAAATTTCATATTGTTTTGCAATCTATAGTATTGGTCAATTCTATATGAGTGGGTGTTGTTTTTACCAAACCAAAAGGTTTGAAAATGGCTTGCAGTCTTTGTATGTTAATGGTAGAATAAACAAGCCATTTTAGGGGAGACCTGGAAAAAGATTTCCTCGTCTCACCCCCCCTCGGGTGGTGTCCGTCCCTCATTCAGCTCGGGTCCTCTACCAGAGGCCAGGAAGCTTGAGGGTTCTGCGCAATATCCTTGCTGTCCCCAGCACTGCACATTTCAGGACTGAGATGTCCGATGTTGTTCCCGGGATCTGTTGCAACCACTCATCTAGTTTGGGGATCACTGCCCCGAGTGCTCCGACCACCACGGGCACGACTGTCACCTTTACCTTCCAGGCTCTCTCCAGCTCCTCTCTGAGCCCTTGGTATTTCTCGAGTTTCTCATGTTCCTTCTTCCTGATGTTTCCATCACTTGGGACCACTACATCCACTACAACGGGTTTCCTCTGCCCTTTATCTATGATCACGATATCTGGTTGGTTCGTCATTACCATCTTGTCAGTCTGGATCTGGAAGTCCCACAGGATCTTCGCTCTGTCATTCTCCACCACCTTCGGAGGTGTTTCCCATTTTGACCGTGGGGTTTCCAGTCCATACTCCGCACAGATGTTTCTGTAGACTATGCCAGCCACCTGGTTATGGCGTTCCATATAGGCTTTCCCTGCCAGCATCTTACACCCTGCAGTTATGTGTTGGATCTTCTCAGGAGCCTCTTTGCACAACCTACACCTTGGGTCTTGTCTGGTGTGGTATATCTGGTCCTAAATGGCTCTGGTGCTCAGGGCCTGCTCCTGAGCAGCCAGGATGAGTGCCTCTGTGCTGTCCTTCAGGCCAGCCCTCTCTAGCCACTGATAGGACTTCTTGAGATCGGCCACCAGTTATGGTCCGGTGGTACATCCCGTGTAGGGGCTTGTCCTCCCATGATGGGCCCTCTTCCAGCGCCTCATCTTCTGTTCCCCATTGTCTGAGACATTCTCTGAGTACGTCATCCATTGGAGCCTTCTCCTTGATGTATTCATGGAGCTTGGATGTTTCATCCTGGACAGTGGCTCTCACACTCACTATTCCCCGGCCTCCTTCCTTTCGGCTTGCGTACAGTCTCAGGGTGCTGGATTTGGGATGGAACCCTCCGTGCATGGTTAGGAGCTTTCGGGTCTTAACGTATATATGTATATACTGTATTTGTAGTGCATATTTAACAGGATAGTGCTCTTCGTTGTCGTGGTCCTCATGCAACCTACATGTTTGCATCTTGGCCTTTATTTAAATGTGTATGGATTTGTACTAATCGATGTCACCTTCCTGGCTGCTTCCTCGCTTGTTCACATGTTCCTGATGGGAATAAGTAATGAGAGAGAGAGAGAGAGAGAGAGAGAGAGAGAGAGAGAGAGAGAGAGAGAGAGAGAGAGAGAGAGAAAGAGAGCGAGAGAGAGAGATAGAGAGAGAGAGAGAGAGAGAGAGAGAGAGAACATCTGCATCGTGTCAGTCAGACAGTCAGTTGGACAGTGACTACGGGGCAATCGGTCGTGCCCCACAATTTTACCACTCACCGCATTACCTCAGATAAAACCAAATGAAAAGGAAATAATAAATGGAAATATTTATAACCTAGCTTTTTATTTTTATGTGAGCACTATAAATGTGACATTGTTCATTGTCAGTCAAGTTCTTTATGGCATTGCCTGATTTGTGATGTGTTGTGAATATTATAAAGTTGGAAATGCGCAGTTGCTCCTTTTTCAGTACAAGAGATACGAGCATGTTCCGAAGCTGCAGCCCGATTTACATTCAGCCCTCCTGCAGAATAATCGTATACAAAATAGAGGGGGAAAATTATTTTCAACCTCATGACCAAGGTCCAAAATCTCAAATGCAACCTCTGGCGTTTACAGTGAAGACTCCCAGAAGAAACTTTGGTCTACTCGAGTCGGTGCTTAAGGTCTCAGCTTCCGACGGTCACATGACCAAAACCAGGAAACAAGTGAGCCGCGATTGGGCGTTACCTGAGCCCTTAGGAACTGTGATGTCATTTTAAGTCAACGGCTCATGGCAAAATGGCCGCCACCTGAGGTGGATAAAAATGGGTGGAATTTTACGACTTATTTCATATTCCGCAAACGCAATATTAATTAGAAGGTTGTGCTTAGACTGGTGGGGGCGCATTTTTTTTACTTGACTTCCCTTTTAATTTTGGAATAATATGATAAAAAACATGCTTTTCAAACTCGGGACCCAATTCCAAATCGCAAATGCAACCTCGAGCGTTAACAACAAAGACTCCCCTGACGAAAGCGTTCTTTTTTCATGTGTGAACATGCGCTGCTTATCTGTCTCGTGTATTTATTGGATGCTGGCAGCCTGTGTTATTGATTTGCAAGGGTATGTTGAAACTTAAGGTGGCCTTTCCATCGCTCTCTCCTGTCTAACGGAGCTCCCTCTCGGTCTGTATGCGCTCCATGCACCGTTGTCTCTAATTCATTGTCTGGCATGGGTTGAAGTGGCTGTTGAAGCAAGTCTACACTTTCACCTTTGAGGATCAGTTACGCAATGCAGCGTATTAAATGCCAGACAGATGTAGAGCTGGAGGGACCCACGCTTTCTTCCACGATTGAACCGTGCAATCTTTTTTGTTGTTCATGTGCCAGATGTCATATCCTTGTACCAATTTAGTAATTACAATTTTACCCAAACACTCACTGAAACTTGAGTGGTGAAAAAAAATTGCTTCAATACTTGTTCTAGGCTTCACATCCCACAGGGATGTCCTGTAACAACTGTGTAGAGCCAGGGACTTTTCATCCGATGAAATTAACATTTCGTTCCAGGCACAGCTCAGTAAAGACTCACACAGCTGTCAACATGGCTATAAATTCTTAACATTGTGTAATTGCCTGACCATCAACTATCCATATCAAGTGTTTTACTATTCATGTCAACTTGACCCCCGATGATACCCCGAATTCTCATTTGACAACACAATAGCTTGCCAGATGAACGTCGTGCACTTTCTCATCGTCAGCTGGATGCATTTGTTGTGTGTTAAACCCCAAAAAAGGGCCCAATGAGGTCATGGTAGAAGGGACAGAATCAATGTGTCTTTTTGTTTGTCTTAAACTGGGAGGCGACTCCACAATCCAAGATGGAACAAAAAAAGAAAATAAAAAAAAGCAACCGTGTACACTTGTGAGAAAATGTTTAGTATTGAATCAGAATCCCTGGACGGTTTCTTCTGTTTTATCGACAGTGTAAAATGACTAAAAATAGTCCAGCATGAACCTCAGAATTCAATGTGTTGTATGCACACTGATTAAAAAAAAGGAGCACATGAGTCTCACATTCCGATTCTGTTTTGGGGAGTTGGTGCCCAGTCGAAAACATCACATTGCATGTTTCATCTAGGATCTAAGTATTGTCCACAGCATCTCTAGAGACCCTTATGTCTTTCACATGCTCAGTATGCACACATCTTCTTTGAGACCTGAGCAGTGTTTGTAATCACCCTGTGATTGACTGGGTATCCAATAGTCTGTCTTCTGCTCATTAAAAATGAAAGGACGAACCTGAGTAAACCCTACACCATGTAAAAGTTCTAAAAAGCAAAAGAGAAAGTAATACATTTTCATTTCAAATTGTACAAGCACAATTTATTCTGTTTTGTATGGTCAATCATCATGGAATACATTCCAAAACCATCCATTTTATTGTGTTTAAATGAAGATGAACATGGCTCTGAGTTTAGAACACTTGTCTGTTACAGTGTTATACTGTCATAGACTCAAGATTACGCTACAAGCTCTTTCTAGAGCTACTGAACTTCTAGAAAATGCTGGTGAAAATAAGGAGGAAGTTGTAGCTTAACCCTTTCAGTGACAGCGGTTACGACAGTGGACAGCTCATATTGTTATCAGGTTACAGGTTATCGTTATTGGTGCATGAAAGGGTTAATTTTGCCCGAAAATGTTAGTGTTAGGGGTGGTTGGAATTGGAAAGAATTTTAATGCTTTTAATGAATTGACTTTTACACATATTTAGAAATCTGATGTTGTGGTTGAAATATGATGACATCGAAATATGATGATTCGAGCCAGAGCTCAGAATCTGTATGCTTGCGCCTCAATCAAATTCACCAGACTGGCATTTAACCACCTGCATAACGACTTAAATCTGTTTCCACCGATTCTCAAGCGTAGTCGACTGTACGCCACCAAATTTTCAGGTGCGACGAAAAGAAAACACCCTCAGTCCATCAGAATACCCTGCATGGCGCAGCACAGTAAGCCAAATTCCAAAACACCCTCAAGTAGGCTTGCACAAACATCAAGATGCGCCGGTTTTTAGTCCTGAGCGAATGAGCGTCTCTGTGCCTGGCTCTGTCTACAAAAACAGAGCTCAATGAGTTAATTCCCATTGTCGGAGGACTCGGCTGACGTATTACATTATCTCCAACAGCTGTGGGAAACACCCCATCGTGAAACAACAACAAACCTAATGAACATCTGGAAATGAAAACATGAGCTGTTTGTCAACACCGACACCACTCAGCTAAGGGAAAGCTGTAGTCATGCTTTTGATATTCCCCTGCTTACAGTTTATCATTAATCATGTAACCGTCATGGTAACATACGGCGGTCCAACCGTCTCACCGCACTTTGGAGAGAATGTGATGTAGCCAATAACTTTGTGTGAACCCGATTTAATCCCGACACTTATGCTAATGATGTTCGTGCCATACAAACATGTAGTCTGTTCAAAGTGGAACGTTACTGTTTTGTTGTCCGATTGTGTGTCAAGACTGGTCTCTTATCAGGCAACACGTTTGAGTTAAGATGAAATAACTTGGCTTCAAACAACATTGTACACGTGTTTAGAGTACCATGTGGCCTTCGCACATTGTTTACTTGCCAAGTCGGTCTGAAAGCCAAGCTAAATTACTTGCTTGATGCTAGAGCTCTAGTATATGCCCCGTTATTGGCTGACGACCAGCCCAGAGTGTACCCTGCCTCTGTCTCTTGCCCAAAGTCAGCTGGGATAGGCTTAGGCTCTTCTGTGACCTGAAAGAGGATGAGTGGTAGAGTAAACGGATTCATGGATAACAGACATGTGAATGGGTGGACAGAAAGAGAATCAAGGAACTTGAAAAACTTTTATTAGATTGATTATTTTGCCCCCCCCCCTCCAAAACATATGCAACACCACATATACATAAATCTTAAAGTATTCAAGTTATACATCATGTCTTGGCCTTCTTTTATAACTCAAATTGTTTCGTCACCCATCTCAGTCTGGTTCTTTGGTTATGGTCCCTGTTTGAACAACACTGGAAGAACCATGTCATTGGATTCAATTGAAACATTTTGTCCTGCCATTGTCGGGTTGAATCGCTTCCTGTTTTTTTTTTCCTTTAGCTTTCTGGCGACAGATATTACAGCGACAGAATAAACCTCAGCAAAGGATGTGGAGAAGAATGTGCGAGAAATACAGAACTCACATTTAGAAATCAGATTTACATGAAAGCGGAAATCGTAAATTGACTTAAACATTGCCTGGAAAGTTAATACAGTTGTTAGAATCACGCCGATGGAATGGATTATGTCAATCGTCATTATTTCCAAGGGGGAAATTGTTTTGAAATCAGAAGAAATCAGAAGTAATGTAAGTGAACAATTTAAAATTTTGACCTTTAAGTTCCCATTGTATTTCGTAGGGCACATATAGACAAACAACCATTTGCGCTCACAATCACATCTAGGGACAATTTAGAATGTTCCATTAACCTGCCACTCATGTTTTTGGAATGTGGGAAGAAACCGGAGTACCCGGAGAAACCCCACCCAGTGTGAAGCCGACGCACTAACCGGTCGACCACCAGGCCACCCCAGCAACAACCCTTAAAAAAACAAAAAAACCCCCAAAAAACCCATATGTAATTCCCTCCGCCATAGTTGTTTTTGTTTTGCAGTTGCTCAGAGAGCTGTTCCACAGATTTATGGGTTAAGAGGTGGCATTGAGAATCCTTCAACTCAGACTGTTCCAGAAACTGTTTGAAAGCATCTCGATAGACAGGAAATCGGCGTGTGGTTGGTTTTTATGCCTTGCTAGACACCCTCATGAGAAACGCACCCAGCATGTCTGTTTGTACTGTCAACATCATTTATAACCACGTTGGTTACGGTGGTTTATCTATGACGAACTCGCCGGATACATGCACCCAAAAAAAAAGGGCCACTGTGCAAAAAAATTTAAATAAATAAAAACCAACCAAAAATTGGCCACTTGGCATGGCAAGTCATTTTGAACGTCGGTTGTCAACAGTTTTAAGGCAGTGATTGACGATCTGCATGTACTATTGGTGATGCTTGCCAATCTTTGGGTTTGGCCAGTAAATTCAACTTTTGCATTCATGTTTCCTTTTGTTTTGGCCCTGTGACAGCCTTTATTTGTGTACAGCAAGCAAAGGGGTGTATTCACTTTTCAGTCTTGCACTGGCACTTGTTTCATATGTGTCATAACCTCACTGTCTTTTGTGAGGAATGAAGGGGAAGTTTCCTGTAACATTATCCTGAAAAACACACGTGATGTCTGGGAACGGTTTTCCAAATGTCACTATTGCGGCTCGCTAGAGAAACAATTTCAGCGACTGGAAATAAGGAAAATTCCTATGATCGAAATGATAGAGCTGGAGGTAGGACGGAGAGGTCAGCATCTATCTTTGTCCGTCCGTCCGCCTCGCCCTCTTTTCCCTCATCGTTGAGAGAACACAGATCCCTCTCATTCTCCAAGTGGTAATTTCCGGGCCGCTGATGGACGTGTCCTGTTCAAGTTTTGACAAAAGGGCCTGCTAACACACGGTCACCTGGTGTGGGGTCAGCGTGCGGCTGAGGGTTGGGTGACACGCACCCACAGGTCAATGAGGTCACACTGATTGTTTCTGGAAGATGGATTTCATTGGCCACTTTCCCAAAAGCGACACAGATTGTCTCACTTTTACCATTCCAATGAACTGTGTGTTAAAGCAACAATTTGCTCTAACGTGAGCCTAAAATGACAGTTTTCACATACAATGGGAGTATTGATATGCAACCAAGAGACGAGTAAAGTTGTCAGTGACTGAAGGATGGATGCAATTGATGAATTGATAGTGAAGAGCTGGAATTGAAAGAGTGCACCACTTGGTAAAGGTGCTGCATGGACCTGCCAGGACACCAGCATAGCATTTTCACCAGATTCCACGTTGTCATGAAACAAAGCTTTTAAAGCCTCCAATCGCTTGACATGAACATGGACTACATGTTCTCATCATGTTTTAGTCATTTTGAGTCAGGCGTGGATGTTTTGAAGGTAACCGTAGACTGAGCCCCATTTGTTCTTATCACAGCCATCAGCAGGTGGGCTCTTACTTTTATAGACACATTACATATACATACCGTAACCTGTGCACGGATGCCTCCAAGTTAAATACCTGAGAGCCAAAGACTGCAATTTCAGCCCCCACCCCACCCCGCCACACACACACACACACACACACACACATACACACACACACACACACACACACACACACACACACACACACACACACACACATGCAAATTCACTCACATACCGCAGATTAAATCGAGCGTAGCAGAGCACATTGCCCTTCCCAGTTTAATCTGATTTCACATCCACAAATACAGGATCAAACACACAGCACACATATGCATATTCATCCACACATTCACTTCACATCCATACACAGGCCCTGCGTAGAGTTTAAATGTTGAAGCCTTGAATAAACACCTGCCACAAATCATGTGATGAAACGAAACTTACCCTCGCTTTTCTGTTGACACTATGTTTTAAACCTCATTACCACCAGGCAGTATAATTTGGATTAGTTACTGTGCATTTTTTGGCATTAATATTGTAAAGTGTCAGAAGATTCCACTGACATAAAATACCTGTCATGGACTCTGTAGTGAAAATAAAAAAATAAAATAAAATAAAAATCATTCAGACAGGAAAATTAGTGTCACATATTTACAGAAAATGTCAGGTCAAAGTATTGCGGTCTTGTTTTACATTGTTTGTTCTTGCATTGTTTTTTTCTCTATGTAGTCATATCAGGACGATAACATTCGTTTTTCATTCATTTTCGGTCCCCATTTACACACCTGCAGTAAAATGTCCAAGAACAAATCAGATTTCAGGTCTCACTCATTTTAACTTCTTTAGTCACATGGACAAATCGGTACCTATTCTCTCATGATGAAAATAATAACAATTAAAATAAAACAACAACAATAATAGCAATAATAACTCACAATTAACCAGTGAAAATCAGAAATTGCTTTTGAGAACAGAATTATTAAAAAACCACAAACTCATGAAACAGGCCTAGACAAAAATGATTGAAGATACACTTCATATTTATTGCACAACCTTTTCAGTCAATTAAATAATGAAAATGCGTGTGCGTAGTATTTCTGAATATAGTTACATGGCCAACTACTGGCCTAGGATGCATAGGACAGCCTTGCATTTGCAGGGTTTGTTTCAGCAATGTTGTCATTGTTATGTGAAAAGCAAGAACGGTATCCTTTTTAGTAGGTCACTTTTGTATGCCCTAAGGCTTTTTTTGAATGACAGTGCAAACGCAGGGATATAAACGAGGCGCCACGTCATTGTTACACATCATTTTGTGCTGCTACCTGACCCTCAAAAGAACTTGTGTGAAGCCTTCAGTGGCTATGTGCTACCGCACAGGATGTAGGGTGGGGATTTTCTGCAGCGGCTACCACAAAAGCCCAGAGGCCATGATTACAATAAAAGCTTATTTCATGCTCTCTGTGGCCTTATTCCCGGACTTCAGTTCACCAAAAGTATCTTTGAGCTCCTGGATGTAGGGGACAGCTTCAGGCCCTGAATAAGTGAATAATGTTTCACTGCTTTCACTGATCTCATTTCCATCAAGCAGCTTTACATCCCAAGATTTTGCAAGCGCGGCGTTAAAATTACGCTTTTACATCATGCTTATTTTTGACTGACACTTTGAGAGAGCTATTCATTTAATATGCGTATTCCCAAAGTTTTCGTTTGCTGTATTTGCGTCATTATGAATGAATTTATTTCACTGTATTATTTCTGTAGTGGCCAAATAACAGTACATTAGATACAGCTGAAGTTAGTACATGGGAAGAAGAGTCTGGCAAAATTGTATATTTTCTTTTCCCGCACTATAAGACGCTTCGGAGTATAAGGTGTACCTTCAATGAATGGCCTATTTAAAAACTGTTTTCATATAGAGGTCGCACCGCATTATAAGGCGTATAGAATAGAAGCTGCAATAGTGGTTGAGGACGTTGTATCGGTCTGTCGTGGTGAAGAAGGAGCTGAGCCAAAGGGCGAAGCTCTCAATTTACCGGTCGATCTACGTTCCAAACCTCATCTATGGTCACGAGCTATGGGTCGTGACCGAAAGAACGAGATCCCGGTTACAAGCGGCCGAAATGAGTTTTCTCCTTAGAGATAAGGTGAGAAGCTCGGTCATCCGGGGGGGCTCAGAGTCGAGCCGCTTCTCCTCCATATCGAGAGGAGCCAGATGAGGTGGCTTGGGCATCTGATTCGGATGCCTCCTGAGCGCCTCCCCGGTGAGGTGTTCCGGTCATGCCCCACCGGGAGGAGACCCCGAGGAAGACCCAGGACACGCTGGAGAGACTATGTCACCCAACTTGCCTGGGAACGACTCGGGATCCCCCGGGGAGAGCTGGACGAAGTAGCTAGGGAGTGGGAAGTCTGGGCTTCCCTGCTAAAGCTGTTGCCCCCGCGACCCGGCCCCGGATAAGCGGTAGATGATGGATGGATGGATGGATGGATGGATGGATGGATAGTGGTTGCGATTGTGTTATGCATCAACTAGATGGAGCTACGCTAAAGAGAATACAATACAATACAGCTTTATAGAGCTTTCACATCCACTACAGCTGTAACAAAGCGCTTTACAGAAAATTTTAAATAGTACGCCTAAGACATTAGAATATTGATCCCTATATAAGGCGCATCGGAATATAAGGTGCATTTATAATGTGGAAAATACAGTACTTATTTGGATCATCCAGTATTTGCACAAAAAAATTGTTGTTTTTTTTCTTAATGATGATACATTTATGTTTGTGTAATGTGTAATGAATATTTTAAAATATTTTTCATATAGATTGTTTATGTATGATACATACTGTGAACAGTATATGCATTTGTTTTACATGCTTTTCTTTGCTGTTAAAATTCTACCTTGGAAAACCACAGTCCTATTTACTCTTGACTTATTGGCAACATAAATGCAAGATGTTTAAAAAAAAAGGCCCAGAAAAAGCAAGCAAAATATGAGACACAACTCTCAATTGGCAGTGGATCTTAAACTGCTTTACTACCACAACGACATAATTAGGACAAAACTGCAGCAGCAAGTGAGTGACCACACAGATGATGAGTGATGAAGCCGATGATTGACAGCCCAGTCTCGGCCAACACGCTTAGGTCAGGATGAGATTAATTTACTTTCATTTACCTACCAATCCCCCGAAATGGACACCAGGGTCGTATTGTAATTTCCTCTGTGTGTGTATGTGTGTGTGTGTGTGTGTGTGTGTGTGTCTTCCCCTCGAACTGATATGATGTTTGGCATTTCATTTACTGTTCCTGGCCCGCTGAGGTTAATACTGCTACCAAAAGCAATCAGACACACACACATAAAACTGTGCACAGAACATATCCAGACAGACACATGACGTGCACGTTCCATGCACACGCAGGTAATCATCAATGATGTGGTTAGGTGGTCAGAAGAAAATTGAGTTCTAAACCTGGATTGTAGAAACTTCTAGAAATGTAATTTGTTTAAAATCTTCTCCCTTGTATCTTGCTTTTATGAACACGTGACCAATGCAAATCATTTAATCACTCTCAGCAATTGTTTCTTTCTAGGAAATGAATTTCTATTACTTTTAATGAACATAACGAAACTTTGTAGTTGGGCTAGGAAAAATAAAGTGGAGCGTAAATTGGGGTTAGAGCTTAAAAAAGTGGGGTTGGGGTATTTTGGAAGTGTGATTACCTGCACGGTTTGAGTGATGAAGAACAGTGTGAGGTCTCCTCTAAAGAGGATGCAGGTAGTGCATAAGTGTGTGTGGCTGTTGCAGGTATACAATGGATTGCATTTTTTTCTGCTTAAAAATAGAATGTGTCGTTTATGTGCAGTGGCGGAAATGGAAACCAGTTGACCACCATGCCGGATATCAAGCCACACATGTAAAGTTAAAGAAGCACACTGTCAATCCCGGTCTGCCGCTAACAGACTATTTGCTAGCATCTTTCTATAAAAACTGTGATGTAGCTGTGGGTGACTGGATTCTGAATGTAAAATCGCAATTAAGTTGCAAGAAGCAAGCATTCAGAGCTTTTTCCTGTGTACTTCACTACACAACTGGCACATCAGAAACTACAGCACCTTGTTGCGGTCACGATGTGGACGGACCCTTCGGCAACAATCTACAAGTGTCCTTCCCTTTCCTTCCTCTCTCTCCTCTTTCTCTCCATGTCACTATTTATCAGCCTTCAAGTCCAGCTGTGGTGTTTTTCTGCCGGGAGCTGTCACACAGATGTGTCATGCCCGTGTGACACTTAACACGCTGGCTGACAAATGTGCTACTCCAACCCGAGCTCAAATAAATCATTTTGTAATAGGCTGGCACATGTAGACAGACCCTTTTTTTGTCTAGTACCTGTGGCCACCTTATTTCACCATAGGATTGAATTGTTTCCCGATAAATTATTTAAGAACAATTTGCAGCTGCGACTGTTCACATTGTTTAATGATCAGAGTGGACCCTCGTTTATTGTGACGGTTACGTTGTAAAAATATCGCATGATAGGCGAAATACATGAAGTATATCTGTACTTTATCTTTTAAGGCTGTAAACTTCACCATGAACCTTGTCACATTTCTCTCCGAAAATATGTGTGCAAACCCTCAAAGTGATGTGACATAGTCCAAAAAGGGTGATTCCTTCCATAAACATGACACGCACTCTTCACTGACAAACAATTTTTATTTATTTTTTGGCCATGTCTTAGAGGTGTTTAGATTTTGAGGTTTGGGGCTCATTATTTTTCAGAAGCCTCGCCTGTGAGAAAATGATGTTTTTCTTCCAGTAAACTAAAAATTGGATCATTTTATACTGCAGTTGAATGCCGTGAGGTCGTGCAATTGCAAGTACCGCTCAAATTACTTACCTATTATCGGGTCACGGGAAGGCAATGCGCGCTTCACCAGACCTCATTTTAGCAAGCTCCAAGAGATTGAAAAACTTGCATGTTTGACTTTTTCTTTGGATTCTGTGGCTTCCATGTACTGTGTTCTCTGTACTTTTTTGTGCAGTCAAGTGCATTGTCACTTGTGATCAAATTTCAAGTGGTGTGTTCCGAATGTCATTGCCACGAGTGGTTAACTCCTTTTTCCAAAAAAAAAGAATAATAATATAAAGAAGTGAAATATGAGGGATGCCTGAATTGGATTGAATAAATTCAGGTACAAAATGAATCTATGTTGCGCTGCCTGATGGGGATTTCGTGTGTGCGTGAATCAAGTCAGATAATGAACCGTCTAGCCATAACAGAGTCAATATGGACCTCATTAAATCAAGAATGCAATCCTAAAAGAACATTCAAGAATTAGCCAAGTTGTCTACTAAGCCACGATCTTATCAGCGCAAAGTGCAAATTTGGCCTTGTGGATTTCTTAGCTGCTCCACCCCCCAGTCCTGTCACTAGACTACAGGTAATGATGCTCAGTTTTTATTGGTGCCGTCACAAAGATGCATCTTGAAAAACTGCTGTAATTACCAGATTTGTAGGATCACTGTTGTTTTTGGGTGTGTCCGTGTATAAATTTTCTATTGGGCTTAACTTGTTCAAAGTTTGGGAGCCGAAGCGGACCACCACCTGACTTCTGATGGAACGAAAAAAGGCAATCAATGCACACCCCACCCTTCAGACACAAACGTGCTCCATGTGATTCACTCTGAAACTTCACAAATGAAATCATGGCTTTTTCCCAGTCACATCACATATTTTCGTGGCCAGTCCGTTGCTAGGCAGGATTACGAGCAAAATAGCAACTACGCTCACGATGCTGTTCACTCTTTTTTTTTTCTTTCAGTGTCTCTCCACTAATTAGGGAAACTATACCGGTATGTGCGCACACCACAAATACCGTAAATACAAAAGTAAAGTGCTAAGAAGTACTTCCAAAGTATTTGTGCTACCACCTCTGGTGCGCTCATACAGACCACGCACCGAGCACATGACGCCGCTCAGCCGTAGAAATCAGGGTTATTCAATCAGTGGGAATCAGCATCAAAGCAAATAAAAACACCAGTCACCATGCCACCGCAAGCCGTCCGTCTCCAGCTTCCACACACTTCGCACACCCCTTTTTAAAATGTCACCCTGATCAAAGGCATGCATCTGAGAGACATTTTGGGTGGTGTAGCAGGCCCCTGGTGCACTGCACGTGTGTCAGTGGAGTCAGCCCTGTGGCCGCTCCATTCCACATGAAATTAAGTGTGGAGAAAGCTATAACCTCACACGCTCGAACAAACAGCCTCCCAACAAAGGGGAAATCCTGTGAGCCATCAACCAAGTATTCCGATCGCATTTCCTCGCCAAGCGAAAGTTTGGATTTGTATATTAAAAACAAGGCTGGGTGTAATTATCAAAATTACCCCTTTTCTTGGTTTTCAGACTCATTGATGTAAGGCAAGTTACTGGCCCAAAACTGCCTCCTTAGTGAGTCATCAGCACAGCGAAACTCCCAAATATCACCAAAAGACGCTTGTGATTCATTTAGATATTTCAGGATGCGTCAATATTGTTCTTGCGCATTCTCCAAAGAGCGTCGAATTAATTGCCTTGATTCCTTTTCATGGTCTCGTCGCATTCTTGTTGCTAGGCAGGATTTGATGAATATCAAAACTTAATTCCTTCTCTTTTAAAAATACATAATCCATTAGAAAGCTGCCTTGACCCTTAAATTTAGTCCTCACATCTTGTAATCTTCAGCCTTAAGATGATGATATACTGTAATGTTTGGCATCTATTATGGAAAATCAGTCATCACGCAGACATACAGCGAAGCCCAAAATTATTCATGGCTTGGCCAAACTTTGAGTGAAAGTGAAATGTTTGACTTTGTGTCTGTTTAGACGTTATGCTACGGCTATTAATGAAACATTTCTTGACAGTTATTTAAATTCCTGATCTTATGGGACAATTTTGAGCAAAGACTAACGTTTGGACCATTTTAAAGGACTCTGGTAACTTCCAGCATAATCTAGAATTATAATTATCGCTGGGTTTAGAACACTGGATAATTCCCGCAAAAGGGTATGAAAATATTATGACACGGAACACTTCAATGCATTTTTGACAACATGTAAAAACAGTGAGAATAGCCACACAGAGGCTTACGGTGTTTATATATTTAGTACTCATGGTGATAGTCTAATTTTGAATGGAATTTCAGAAGTATACTATAATCAATAGCGGTTTATTTGACCTTCTCTAAAATGTAATTGCACTGGGCCAACAGTCCAATAAACAAATTAATGATAAAATTCAAAACAGATGTTTGATCCATAAATCAACCGTTACACTGCCAAAGACATCCACTTCTGTACCTTTCTGTGACTCTTCCAGTGTCCCTGTCACTGTTGCACACACTTGACCTCTGACATCTTGTTTGTAGATTTGCAACGGCAAGGTACTGCTGATCGATTGTTTGATGTCATTTGATCTCATAATGTCAAAATGTGAACAGCGTGATGAAGAGGATTGGTTAAATACCAATTCTAGTCGATACAGGAAATGGATTGGCCGATTCATGGTTCAAGCACCCGTTAAGAACCTTGCAATTCAGCTCCTTTTTAGCAAGTCGTGCAAAACACTTGAAACACTGAAAAGCTGTAAATGTGCATGAAATAGTTTGGCGAAAGTCATATTAGGTTCCAAGGGAGTCGTTTAAGACAGTCTCTGTAATTTCTTTGCTTCGTTTGAAGTCGTACTATACTGCACCTCTTGATACATTCTACAAGTGAAAAAAAATCACATGGGCAGGAAATGAAACATTTTGGACTTAACTGTACATACAGTGTGACTTCATGTTATTGGCTCAGCATTTCATGTCTGAAGTTGACACTGACCTTGCCATCATAGCGTGTAGGTGCGTGCGTGCGTGCGTGTGTGTGTGTGTGTGTGTGTGTGTGTGTGTGTGTGTGTGTGTGTGTGTGTGTGTGTGTGTGTGTGTGTGTGTGAGGACGCCAACGTACAATTTACAAGTTAGTGTGAGTGTGTGGGAATTTCTTCCGCAAATTTCCACACCTCACACAGCCTCACTTCATCAGCTGACCTGTACGAGTGTTTAGAGGGCGTGGCAAGTGGAAGATTTTTCTCATCATTTGAATGGAAATGTATTATGAGTGTCTATTACACACACACGTAGACCAAAGGCTGAGAGAATACGTCGTGTATGACGCCATACTGGCAGAGTTCACAGTGACCAATGCGGTATGAACCGGGAGTGTCCGTGTCAATTTAACTATAAGATGCTACGCGGGCCTGACCAACATTTGCCTTGGCTGGAAGGCTGGAAGCTTTTTAAACGGACAACGTTTAATCATGTGTCAAGTGTCATTTTGCAGCAAATTTCAAATGCTTGGTTGTACAACAGCGTGTCTGGCTTTTACATCAAAAAAATGTGGAGTGTGTTCATCACATTCTCATCTTTCTGCAAAATTACACGGCAACATGGGTGAGGCTTTGAGTAGTTCCAAAGTCTTTGACATTGGAATCTTTTCGGCTGGATGAGGTCAGGGTTTATATAGATAATAAATGAAGTTGGATTCAATGAAATGGAGCAGCAATTCTGATTGGCGTGCAAAACCTAGCTAATGAATATAAATAAATACAAATATCCCAATAATATTCATTTCAAAATAATATGCTTTCATAGATGTGCATCCACTGCTTAATTTTAGATCGTTTGCAACTTTGTACTTTTCAAAAAACAAAGGCGAATTAACATTGTTTATTGAAACACATCAAAATGTTCAACAAATATTATAATTCTGTCTGATAAAAGTCATGTACAGTAATTGCTAACATGTAATGCGAAATGACATAGATGGGCTAATTGAAACAAGCATGAATCTTACGCTAATGACACTGTAAACCTCAGTCAAATGCTAATTAACAATCAACAATAAATAAAAACACAACAACTGACAATACTCGCAGGCATATATTCTGTCTGTTCCGTTTGGGGACCATCTACTCCACTGAAGATGTGCATCTCAAAATTTCTCCACTGTAAAAACATGTACGAGACAATCGCTTTTTGCTAGCGGGGCTCAAATGATGAACTGCAACATAATGGGGTTTACTGCTGCAGTAAATGTGAACGCAGTGATATTGGAGATGGGACACTTGAAATTAAACGCACACTTATTTCTCCCACTAGATCAGAATTGGGCCTGGGGACACGTAGTTGAAATGCCGCCAACGTGTGTTTATGAATGTCGTCGTCGTCCAATTGAGTTCTTTCTGCAGCTGTGGCCTCAAGTTGGTATCATTGTGACTCAATTAACACATGGCAAAGCAACACTTTGCACCTCTGAGCTGCCCACGGGGCGACAACCCACATGCGCACACGCACACAGGCCTATGCATATTTGTGCAAACACATATTTTGTTTTTAAACTCGAACCACCAGCCGCTGTGTGTACACGCGTGTGTGTGTGTGTGTGTGTGTAGTAGTAATTTCATCTTGATGTTAGTGAAGCAGGCCCTATGCACACTGACAGATGACACAGTCGGACGTGTGTGTCCCTGAGTGCCGGACTTCTGGGAGAATGGGCGCTGTCAGGATGGCTTTTTGTAAGCAAAGAGCCACAAGGGACACAAATGTGTGCACGCTGAGAGGAAAGTGGCATCGGGGAACAATTTCCATGGCGGGGATTCAGTCTAACATGAAAGATTAGAGCCAAGCAACCTCCAGTAATCATTTTGTATTCAATATACACAAGCATTCACAAATGCATACACCAACCTTCCCTCTGGGTCATTATTTCTAACGTAAAGGACACTTTTTTTTTCTTTATATATGTTTTTATGAAACAATGAATAGTCTTTGAAAATACCCCTATTTATACTCAAAATAGGTCTCTTCTTCGGTATTTAATTGGTTTCCAAACAAAACGTAACTGATGTGTCCAAACTTCAGAGTTCAGTGTTTGTCAAATTTAGGTAACAGTTTTAGAATTTTTTTTTTTTCCTTAATGAATACATTTTCTGAAACTCACATGCCATGTTCTTAAACACTGACCATGATGCAGGCCTAACCAGCATATGGTTTGGCTTTAAGCCAGGAAGCTTCAACAGACAAGTTTTGATAGTACATAAGTGCTGAAAGACGAGAGGTGTTTGACATGCGACGCCCAAGGTCGAAGGAGTGGTGCGTTCTCAGCACATGCATTCATTGTGTTTTTGTGACAGACGGCGACAAGGCCGCTGCGTTAATGCCACATGACAAGGTTAGATAGAGTTGACCTGATCTCCAACTTTCTCTCCTTTTTCACATCCCTTTCTTTCTCTCTCTCGGTGAGCTCAGTCGACAGTGTTTGTGTGGAGGGGAAAGACCGCGCGGGGGTGTTTTTCTTTGTCACTTTGAAACGTCGTCATTTAGCCTCAGACGCTCGTGCCAGTTGTCGTCAGCGTTGAGTCTTTGACCAAGTGTTTGTTTTTATGGAGCGCTACACATTCAAGCTACAGTACGTGTTGTATTTTGATTTGTAATGAGACAATTCGAGCTCATTGACAAAGGTGGTTAAAATCGCTGCCACAAAGCAGTTTGACTTGGGAGGTGGGTTGAAGTTCACATGTCACGTATCTTGGCATCGACCCACAGTCCGAAGACATGAAAATGAAAAAAAGTATCTAACAGTTTTACATTCATGCATTTGATTTCTCCATGATGGTAATGATTTGGCGGAATGGCCCTTGAATATGTTTATGGAACATTCGGTTTGGCGTTTTGTATGAACATGTAATATAAAAACTGGGTCAAAATTACAACAAGAATGTACTCAGTACAGCATAAGCTGTCTTGAGTTCAAAATATGAGTGAGAACAAATCACAGGATACTCAGTAACCATGCCCACCTCTGATCTTGTAAAGTGGCAGTCATGCAGCTCAATGGCCTTGGCCCCGATGCGAGCGGGCCGTAATACCAAGAAAATGCAAACACTTTGCTAGATCTTGATTTGGATTTACACCAAAATGTAAACCGTTTATTCTTGGCCCCATGTGTGACCTCACTCCAAAGTTTAATGGATATTGGTTCTACATTTTTCACATAATCCTGCTAACTAATGGAATCATAATTAAGTCAAGGTTCCTTGGCGGAGGTAAAAGTTTCACTTTTTATCGGCAATGTAAAAACGCTACAATAATTATAGTTAATAAATTCAAGGTGTTTATTGTGGTCTGCATCCACCTGGGACCTCTTTCTGATGTATAGGTGGCCTTATTTACTTTAATGAGGGATGTAGACTCATCGAAAATCTTGCAGTGCAGTTCTACATGGCTGCAAACTAAGACCACTATATTTAACAAAGTGGTGTGTAATGTCGGTTTGAAAAGAGCTGAGCGGATGAAAGTAAGAGAACCACGCAGAAAGAAGTTTGAGGGTCAAACAGAGGGTGACGTCGTGCATGAGAGTGTCATTAAGGATAGAGGGCTACTAATTAGTCTCTTAATCATCTGGTTTAAATTACTGGCCAAGCGCCAAGAGCCTTCAGGATCGACTTCTGTGCTTAGTACCACCGAGCAGTTGGTGACCTCAGCCTGTCCATTGCGTTGGAGAGCAGCAAAAACAATTTTCTGTAGCCAAACTTAACAAAGATCCTCAATGTACATGCTAACCACTAATGTCTGGGTTATAACATGTCTTGAAGAGAACATCTCAGTTTAGTCTGCAACTCTTGTACAAGCGCTGCTGCTGCTGCATGACACACACACACACACACACACACACACGCACACACACGAATAATATTTTGAATACAATCGTGTATTGACTTACATCCAACAACAGTGCAGCTCTGACATGATAGAGTGGTTGCCTGAAGTGCAATAAAGGAAATATGGTGTCACCTTGTATTTGAAAAAATATATTTCAAATTAGGTGAAAATGTGTGCGACTAACAAAACAAAACTTAATTTCACACTCCAAATAAAAAAAAAGGAAAAATAAATATACTGTATATATATATACTGTATATAATCATAATAATCCATTTATTTTCTAATCTAATATTGACAAATGATTAAAACATTGGAAATGGGGAATGTTGAAACGAGATTTGACTGAATTAACTTTTTACTCCTGAAATTTGCAAAATTAGTGAAGCATCCCTTTATGATTGGCATCCCAAACGTTTCCAGAAAATTTGTGCCAGATTTCAAACAAACTTCACAGTTCAATAGCTGATGTTCCATTGTTCTGCTCACTGCTCTTCCACGTTTGTGTGGTTGTCCAGAGTCTCTTGTGTGTGTGTGTGTGTGTGTGTGTGTGTGTGTGTGTGTGTGTGTGTGTGTGCGCGCGCGCGCGCGCGCGTGCACTTCACCTTGCTCCTGGCGAGACATAACTGTGAGCTTCAATTTGGCCTGCTGTGAGGTCACACGAATGTATGCTCCCGAAGCTCCACCTCCAGGCATCTCCAAGTCAGCTGCCTTTTCTCCGTTTTCTCCCGAGGACTACAAGTGGTGCATAAGGCTTGACGTCTGACTTTGAGGGGAGTAGGGCAGAAGGAGAATACAGAAAGTATGAGGGAGGCACAACTGCTAGCTGGAGTTCTTTGGAGGCAGAAAATAATTTCTTTCGATCGCAGTGAGAACACCGACAAAGATTTGGGGAGTTAACGAAGAGGGTGCCATTAATCTCCCTGCGATCGCACACGCTGAATAGGTTTTCTGCATATTGACACACAACATCTGTAGACATGTGTTTTATTCAACGGGACTCAAATCGTCTTTGGACTCAAATAATCAAATCAACAGCGGGACGAAAGTGCACAAAGTTTGCTCACAGACACATTTTCAGCTAGTGTACATGGAATTGAAGATTTACTTCGTTGTTCAGTTTCACACTTGATTGCGGTGGGGTGGGGGTGTAGGCATTTGCGATACTCAACCATTTAATACAAACATTAAAAAGGTAGAAAAACACTTGAAGTAACCCTACACTAGATTTGACTGGCTATACCAACAATTTTATTTCTTTGCCCTTAATATGACCTTTCTCTTATTTCATGGCTACGACTTCGGAATTCCTCACCTGTCAGTGCTTCTCTGTAGCTCTCCTCTGAGGATCTGCTTTCTCCATCACTCACCGAGGGACTCTGTCGAGGATATTATTAATGTGATAAAGACTTTTCGCTTCCTGCTCCTGCTGGCCTGTAATAAAATCTCTATGTAAACACAGCAGAGTGATCCGCAGCAGACATGACACAGATCCTTGTCTTGTTCCCTCATTAACATCTCCGGCTTGTAGGCCCTAATGGAACCGCACCGTACAGAAATGTTTGTTGCGCAGGAAACACAGACGTACTATCTTCTTCTCCATCTTTTCATGTGTCCATCTATCAGTCAGTCAATCTGTCTGATGCAGCATTTACTGGGCCACTATGAGGCGTGCAAAGCCTCAACATTCCTCCTGTGTTGGCTTTTCCATCATTTCACACATACAAAAACACATGTAACACCCTTTATTTCCATTCTAAAGACTGGACTTTCTGGCCAATTTGATGTTACCTTCATTCAAGAAAACCTGGAAAAGCCACCGAAATAACATTTATTGAAAAAGAAAAAAAATATATATATATATATATATATATATATATATATATATATAAAAATTAATTTTCAATAAATGTTATTTATTATATATATACATATATATATACAGTATATATATATATATAGAGAGAGAGAGAGGGAGACAGAGAGAAATAGATAGATAGATATTTCATTGCATCCTGCACAAATTCAAGTCATCTAATGCCAGGTGGAGCAAAGCAGCCCCAGAACATGACTGACTATCTTACATGTTGCACCTAAGTTCACACATTCAACCATGAAAACATTTTCTTCTTTTCTGCAATGCAAGTTAATATCTATAATTGGCCATGTTAATCAAGAAATAACAATGTCATTTACTATGTTTTTGTTTTCATGCTTTGTAAAACAGTTTAAATTTGTTTTTCAAGAACCTCCACATAATTGTTGGTATAAGCTCCAATTTGCTCGTGGTGTAACACAGTAAATTGATTGATTGTATTATTAATATTGGTTTTAGCCTTTGTTCACACAAAACTGCCTCGGACTGAAAGAGATATTAAAAAAAATACCCCACGCCGAATAATTTTTGCTTTATTCCAACAAATATAAAGTATTGGTTGGTTTTGGTTTCTTCGCTTCATTTTCAAGTGTTTTCATGTGTAACTCTATTCAAAATTTTTGAATTGAATTGCCTGTGTTGTGTCTTTTATAAAAATGACTTTCTTCTTCAGACTCTGACTGCCTGAACGGCTCTCGCAAAAAGTGTATCAACATGTTGCTTTGACATCATTCTCAGCAGCCATTCAAGGTTTTTAATGTTGAGAGAATTTTTTTCACAGTTTCACATAAAGAGTCAAAGATAACGTTATATCTTAAACGCTTAACCAGTTTCATATGTACGGCATCCATGTTGGGAAATCATATGTAAGGCTTTGAATCTGAATTGCTAACCACTCCAAATCAAATTCTCCTGCATTTTTCTGCATTAGCTAAATGAAGAATGAATTACCTGCTTCTGCAAATTTGTGAGTCATTTCCTGACATGATTGTCAAGACATCTGTCCCTCCGTGTGTGGTGTGAGCGAAAGTGACCGCAGAAGATAACTCAACTTCAACACACACAAGTGAACCTTTCTTACACATTCTTCATGTTTCCACCGAGCGTAACAAACCGAGGGGTAAAAGGTGCCAACAGCCCTAAAACCACAGGGAAATTGCATTTCATAAATCCAATAGTAATTTCCTTAACACTTGATTGGAGGCAGAGAACGGACCGTTTTCCTAATGACACTAAAAGCAACATAAGTAGTAAGATAATGACTCTTTCCATCCATCTAACAGGACCTCAAATTCCATATCACCTTACCAGACGAATGGGCAGTTAAAAAAAAAAGAAAAGAAAAAAAACGCGTTGCACTTGTGTCGTTTCATTTTGTTTGAATGTGTCATTCCTGAGCGTGGCTTGAAGTCACTCAGGTTCAGAGAATTATTTGGAATCAACCATCACCTTGGAGACCTCATATTGATGCTGCATTTATTTGCGTGGGAATGTGCGCATGCATGAGTGTGTACACAGAACATCCAAATATCTCAGAGCGAAGTGTACTTGGCAGAGGTGGTGGTTCATATAACAACGTTTCATTGCTGGCATATATCTGAAGCTTATAATGTTTGTTGATGCTAAGGCTGGAATGGAACGGTGCGCGCGCATGTGTGTGTGTGTGTGTGTGTGTGTGTGTGTGTGTGTGTGATGTGTGTGATTAATGGGACACGTCTCGAGCAGTTTCAAGTCATCTCTAAACACACGTCTTTATTTATTTGAACATGTACATGCTTTCTTTGATTTGTGGGAACTTTTATAGAACTTATATTGCCTTCATATGTCTTTCTCCATCTCCCTGCTGTTTTTATTCCACATTCTCTCTCGCTCCCTCTGTGGGCTGTACTCTTCCATCCATGTTAAGCTTGAAAGTGCATTAAAGAAATCAGCTCTAACTTGATTTCACTTAACTGGCAGCTGCAGGCGAACTCACCCCTTTCATCTTTATTTTTTTAACTGTATTTTATTTTTCCAGTCAGCCAAAAGAGTAAACTGGATGGATTTTAGCTGGAACTTGTCTGTATGTGTGATACATATGTCTGCAACCTAATAAAAATGACTTATATTGACCAAAAATCATTTGCACATTTGTGTAGGGTGTGCATGTTCTCTCTGTGCGAGTGTGTGTTTTTCCCAGGTACTCCACTTTCCTTCCATATCCCCAATGGGAAATTTAAAGTCTTGAATTAACATAACATAATATGTTAATTCAAGTTTCCCACGGGCGTGAGTGTGAATTGTTTTTTCCACATGTGCCATGTGGTCAACTGTCGACCAGTCCAGGAAAAATGGTTGAATGTAAAAAAACGTACAAATATTAAATCACTGTAGTGTGCCGGACGGTGTCTGTGATGGTGTCGCGGTTGACTTAATCCATACTGGCTGACTATGTGAATGCAAGTGTGGATCATTTACATGTAGTTTATTGACTGGTAACCAGTACAGGGTGTAGTGCATCATTCACCCCAAAAAACAAACAGCTGGGATACTTTTCATTTTACCATGGCCAGAAGGACAAGTGCGACAGCTGGATATACAAAGTGCTTTTTCCAAATAAAAATCTAAAACAGAAAATTAATTTATTAAAAGAATAAATTAAAGACACAATAAAACAATATTGAGTCTCATGTTGAGTCAAAAGCCAAAAAAATAAAAATACTGAGAAATAAAATTGTCATATGATGTATAGTCTAAATTTATTGATGAAAGATGTCATAATGAGCAAATAATGTAGTTTTTCTTTTTAATGTTACAATGTCATTAAATCCTAAAAATGTATTCATGAATAGAATTACAAAACGAATACAATTATTTACTCAAACCATTTTGGCTGATCGAAACAAAGTAGAGGAAAAAACATGCCCCCTTGTATTAACACAAATTTCCCATGAGTTCACAGGCCAGTCCAGATATCTAATCCCAGGATGCTTGTGAGACAAGGCAAAGTTGCCCTCTACACCACAAAAGCACTCTGGCTGCCATTCACTTTGCGAACAGTTGGAGAAAGACAGAGTTGCACTTGCACACCGTTTAGGGGAGCAAAAGGCATGAGCCTACTTGAGTTTATTTTCTTTGCCCCCAACTACAAGCCTGATTGAAATGTTAATACAGCAGGGTGAGCCGCCATTGCCTGCTCTTCATGCAGCTAGAATGTGCTGTCCAGAGAGCGCAGGAACGACAAAAAGAGCAGAAAAGAGAGAGAGTGTGAAGAAGTGGGACAAAGAGCCTGGAATGTGGGAACAAGCAGTAAAAACACAGGAGGCCTACACCCCGTGTAATCGCCTGAGTAATCCTTGTAAAATAACCCTGTGGAGGTGTGTTTGCTGTTTAGAACTAGGAAAATGTAAGCATAGATATCACTTTCCTCTTTTATTTCATCAAGTGATGCGATGTTTTAACGTTGATATTGAATTGTTTGTCATGTTAGGCTGGTTAGATTTCGTTGCATTTCATTGGTTTGGAGAAAGGGACACTTTATTTAGCAAAGATGGTCACTTTCCCTTATTTTGCCGGTCCGTCCAACGTCTGCGACCTGGTTACTCTTCTGTTATTGCCCCACCGTCCTTATTCATATAATAATTGTCCGTCCCCATCTGTCCTCGTCCTTTTAAAGCAGTTCCATCCCAGTCCCCCCACCCTCGAATAAAAAAACGTGGGAAGAGGCATTGGGGTGGCGGGGGAGGGGGGGCAATTAATACCCTACAGACGAGACAGCACTTACTTTGATCCATACATTCGCATAGCACTGCTGATCCTATCTTGAAAGCCACATTAACATTACTGATACAAAGATGCCTTCTTGAGTGCCTCGATGCCTTTGAGATGTATCATCAAGCAAAAACTCACTGGATTAATATGGAATTGTTGCTTTTGATTGTATGATGTTATCCAAGCTCAGTTGTATGGTATTATTTGCCGAACTTATACCTAATATTAAAGCCACATTCAATATGACGGATGGGCTGCCATGTCGCTTTGACCCGGTTCAACAGTTGCCTGCTACAGAATTAAAAATAAAAGAGACAAGAATATATTTATATTCATTTCAGATTTCCAAAGAGTTTATGGCTACCTTGGAATCTTGTATTAAACAGTTCAAATGCCACTTTAGTTGCTGACACTAATGTAATATGTCCTTTCTCACTTGTTGCCCAGTAATGCACATGACAGTCTAAACCCGTAATGTCGGAATCTTAACGTCGCCTAATGTGCTAAAACTGCAATCGATGGTCACCAAAATTTATGTTGACATCTTTACTTAATGTTCACATCAACCTCTGAAAATGTTGAAAATGATCGCCCAAGTATTAAGGATTTTAGGGTGTTTTCCTCTTTATAGCGTCGCTCACTACAACGCTTATGTCACTTCACAAGAGAAACACATTGTCTATAAAATACAAAACAGATGACATGTCTTGCAACACTACACAATGCCAAACTTTGAAACATGTGCCGGACTCTGGCATGCAAACATTGATGTATTCGTCGTGTATACGCCTGCCAACCAAACCTTATTTTCAGTCACGCCGTGATTGACTGTAGCAGAAAAGACTAGCCATCAATCAAACAAAAATGACAAAACTGTTTTTTTACATTTTTAATCTATAAGTGATAGGCAGCTCAACGTTAGTTTTTCACAACACATAAATAGTCACTATGATAAATGGAAATAATAATAATAATAATAATAATAATAAACTTTACTTTTAGAAATTCTAGCCATCAACATGGTGAGCAGATACTGAGAGACATACAACGCAGCCACCTTTCTCAACGGCTGGATTGATTCTGAATGAAATGGGTGTCTGCAGGCACTTTGTTATGTTCTCTGACTGTCCACTAGGCGGCAGTAAAAATACTGTTGAGATGAAATAACATACTTAGTAAATACAATCTGGCTTTGTTATTGTGCCTCCTGACACCACATAATTCACCTGGTTAGGGACGATTAAAGGGACGGATGAAAGCCCACTTCCGTCCTTGCTTAATCTGTCCTTAAAAATAAAAAATCTTCTCATCCTGCATCCCAAAAATGGGCATCTGTCTGGGTTGGAATGATAGACTCTTCTGTCCCAGGGACAGAATGCCCATCTCTGGGATTTAGAAATGCAAGCTTGGTGCAGAGAGATGTCAGAATGAGGGGGAATGCTCTCCATCTCTTGTGCACTGTCAAGGTGAAGATTTGGTGCCTTGCACAGGGGTACTGCTGTACACTCAAACTGCATTTTCTCCAGGAATCAGTCTATTTTGATATTCTATAATAATATGAGTTGTGAGGTTATAGTTTGAAACCTGAAAACCTTTAAAGCTCAGTGCTTCTCTCGGCGGGGAACTCCAGAGTGGAAGAGAGTCCAACCCCTCTCGAGAGGCCACCGAGGTCCCCCTCTCCGGCCACCATCCAGCTCACATTGGGCGCTCTCACAGGTGGTGAGCCCATGGGAAGGGAAACACGTGTTGCATTTTGTGGCTGAGACCTTTTTATTGTGATTGAAGTGTTTATTTGGAGCATTTTCATTCCATTTGGTCATTTGGATACATTGTAATCGGTATACATGTCTCCATGTCTCCCAGCTGGCCTGGTAATGCCTCTGTATCCCCTTAGAAGACCTGGATTAAGTGGGGAGAGGGAAGTCTAGGTTTCCTTGATAAGGCGACTGCCCCCGCAACCAGACTCTGGTCAAGCAGAGGGATGAAGGATGGATTCATGGATGGGAGGAAATATTTCTTTAATTCCTCTTTTTCCACGTGTCAAAGAATTCTACACATGTTATTATACAGACAGCCTTGTGCTTATATCCCGTCCTCAGCAAATTGTACATTTAATACACAATGCTTCCCTATCGTTCATAGTAATACTGTGCCCTGCTTGATCTTTAGGGGGACCGTCAAGGGTAAAATCCCGCGCCGCAGTATTAATGGGATGAATTTAATCCCCGTGAACCTCAGTGGATTAGTAATCAAGTCGTATAGGAGGAACACACTTTCATGAGATTTGCGGTGCTGCATTAACATCCAAATTCCAGCCTTGATCAATGTTCCTCTTGTTGCCTCTCTGTGCCGTTGACCTTTATATGGAACGGGGCTGGCAATGCTGTCCGTCTCACACTATGGTCATATTCAAAACATGCACACACTCATATAGGATGCAGGCCACACAACCGTAAATCTCTCTATTGTGAACACAAATAAACATCTTGATTGGGGTATTAATCATGCATGAATGCTCGCGTGCATACACAAGCATGAACCACGCCTCTGGGTTGTTCAGCAAATTAATTAGGCCAATGTTCAATAGGCTCTTACCTTTAATGAATAGAACCGTAGAAATGAAGGAGGGACAGCAGGACACAGCTGAGTGGAACGTGCAGCAGAAGGAGAAAAATGAGCCGGCGGTTTATCAATCCTTTGGGCTCTGCTTCAGATGTTAATGAAGCTTCTTGGCTGACCAACACAAACTGATTTATTTATTTATTTATATTTTTGGTGATTACAGTTTATTGACTTATATTCTTCTTGGGATAGTCACTGCTGGCGAAGCTCTCACACTTGAAAACAAGCATATAAATCTGTATTTATGAGATGGGAAAGGATTTTTTTTTCAACTAATGGCAAGCCATCCCACTCAGGATTTTTCACGACGCCATCCATCATTCGGTCAAAGTTTCATTTTAAGTGAAATTGACTCTTTGTTCGTGGTTCAGCTGGCACACTTGTGACTAGTTTGAAGTCAAACATAAAAACATGATGTTTGGAGGATGAATTCAGTAGCGTAATGACTGGTTACGGGGAGGTGATGAATCACTAGTACCGTAAAATTGACTTCTTTCCCTTTGATTGTGAGTATTTGACATCCACAACATCTCCAATAAGTCACAAACAACACCGTTCACCATGTGAGGGGAAAAAAGGGACTACATCTCGATGTGGGAACTAAACGTTCAGTTTTCCCTCTATCTCCGTACACTGTTGGACAGGGGATGCAGTCTCCTACATCACAGTACATTTGGTGTTCTCTGTTATTTGTCATGTTTTCACTCCTTGCCATTACTGATATTATACTTTGGTGGCATTTCTGAGTCATATTTAAGCCTTTCATGCACCCTGTAACCTGATAACACGATGAACTGTCCACTGTAGTAACCGCCGTCCCTGCAATGGTTAAAAACAATTTGACTCGAATATGTCAAACTATTATAGGGCAACCCAAGTAAAGATTTTGGCCAATATCTGTAATCCATCCTATTGTGCGAAGTGGAAAGACATTGAATATCAGGTATCTAGCGATATTCCACTACAAGCAATTATCGGGGACCCTGGTTTGATTGATTGTCTTAAGAGCGTTAACCCTTGGATAAGAACTTCAATTAAGGTGTGGCATGGAATATTAAAGCAAGACAAAGAAAATAGCCCATATTTGCTTCTAAGATCGATTGGATATGACTCAGATTTCTTACCAAACAGAATGGATACGGGATTTAAAAAATGGATTGGAAACGGGTTAAAGATATATAGGGACCTCCTCGAGGCGGGCGGAATGCGACAATTCCAAGATCTTAGAAACAATTTCGGATTGAGTAATCAAGATTTCTATCGATTCTTGCAGCTAAGACATTACCTAGAGAGATCTCTACGCACAGGATGGGTCCAACAAAGTGGTTTCGGCTCAATCAAGATATTCCTACTAGCTTATGGGTCAGATCTTGGAAGGGGTAATATATCGAAAATTTACAAAGAGTTACAGGTACTAGAAGGTGGGGATACAATATATATAAAGAATAAATGGGCTAAGGAGGCTGGCATTTCAATTCAACTGGAAGCATGGGAGAGAATAATAGCACAGCAATGGAAATGTACATCGGCTCTCTCTTGGAGGGAATTTCGGTGGAAGAATGTCGTCAGGTTTTTTAGAGTTCCGGCCCAAGGGACTTCACAAGGAATGAATACAGCCTGTTGGAGATCCTGCGGTAATAGCAAAGCCTCACATTTTGATGTGTTTTGGGAATGACCGATCATCTCCAAATACTGGGAAGAGACAAGGTTGACTATGGGTAGGATTATGGGAACAGTGGTCCCTCCGACCTTTGAAGCCCTGTACTTGGGACTGGATCCTGACTTTACCATTACCTTTGCCCAGAAATACACCTACAACATCTTACTGTTTGCGAGCAAAAAGGCAATCACAAGAAGATGGCTGACGACAGATCCCCCAGCAGTCAAAGACTGGACTAAGGTGGTTGGGGAAATCTTTGAAATGGAGAAACTGGCATTTACTCTTCGAGGCGAACAAGAAAAATGTAAGACATTATGGGATACCTGGATAAAATTTACGGAAACCTAAGGTAGTGCTTGAAGTGTTGAGTTACCCTATTGGCCCCATTCCACTCAAGTTTATTTTTGTTTATTATTATTATTTTATTTTATTTAATTACTTTTCTACTCATATGGCACAGTGTTCAGGACATTGTATATGTGGGAGGGCAGTAATTGTAAGCCATTTTACAGGGATGTCAATGTATGTATGTACTATTTTGATGCCCGGAACTAGTGTGGTTCTATGTACTTGTCACGTGACCATGTTTTTCTTTTTTCTAACTGTTTGAAAAAATTCAATAAAAAGTTTAATAACAAAAAAAAACCATTTGACTTTTGACTTTCGAGGTTATAAACGGAGTAGATGTAGTCTTTTTAAGATCTAACCAGTATTCATCTGATGTTGCTGGTGTGCTGTGATAATGTCTACATGTGCCAAATGTTTGTTACCGGTCCATTGTGGAAAACCTCACACTGTTTTTGTGGCCCAGCAATAATTCCTTTAATAAAGAATGAAACTGGCTTTGTTGGGCGGGAAAAAAGATGTTCCACAAAATACAGTCCCATTAAACCGTTTTCTTTTAAAATAACAAACACGTTTGTCATCAGACAGCAACAATTTGTATTTGCACCTTTCGGTCATTGCTTTATCTTTGAATAATCATTTATTGTTCATTCTCAACTATGTTTTATTGGGAAAAACAAGGGCCCTTTATTTCTCCTTGTGACGTGTGTGTGTGTGTGTGTGTGTGTGTGTGTGTGTGTGTGTGTGTGTGTGTGTGTGTGTGTGTGTGTGTGTGTGTGTGTGTGTGTGTGTTTGTGTCACTTAGTCCGAAAGCGCAGAAGTGTGGGACATGACCTTTGTGTGTGTGTGTACGAGCATGTGATTCGATGCCGGTGTGGTATCTGAATGCATATGTGGAGTTCTGAAGTGTGTGCGCGTATGCGTTAGAAGAGATGTCAGACTCATGTGTAGTTCACATCAGTTATGTTTGATGTCTCCATCTGAGTCCTCCATCCTCCTACTTCAACACTACTGTTTGATCTGCACCAATCTGCTCCTGATCATTCTGCCTTTGTTTTTTGCTCAAAGACACTTTCCCTTTCTCCGTGTTTCGCAAAGCCCTGTTCACCCACCCACTTGCTGTCACTCTGTATGCGTGTGTGTGTGCGCCTGTCTGCAGGTCTCAATGCCTTTTGTTCCGCTTGCAGATGTGTCAGAGGAAAATGGAGAAAAGTCAAGGTTGTTTTACATCTGTGTAGCTGTCCTTTTGGCCTGGGCCTTTCCCCCACCTCCCCCCGTTTCTGGAATTTCTTTTAACTAAAGTTGAAGAAAAACATGACTTTTAGATTGGACTTTTTTTTCTTTTTTTCTTTTATGATTCTGATTGGATTTACAAGAAACACACGGTTGGGAATGAGCAAAAATGCGGACGTGCACTTTTATCCCACGCTTGATCAAGTCAAGTTCCAGCATCTTGTACTGTTTTACTCAAAGCGTCCATCAGTTGCAGCAGTCGGTATGCTTGCATAGGCACAATCGAGGACCTGCATCGAAAAATTGTACAAAGATAATAAAATTTAGTTTTGATTGGTGCTGTCGGATCGGTATTCATTTCATAAAGTAGGAAGAGGTGGTTGCCTTATCTTTGTCTGAATTATTCATGCAGTGCTCATATTGGATCCCATTCAGGAGTTGGGATCATTAGTTGACACTAATGAAGTGTCCAGTGATTGTACAGTATATATTTGCAACTTCTATTGCGTTCAGGAGTAACTTCTGATTTTATTATCCTGTGTTGTCCCATCCAAACCACAAGTTTATGAGAGATCCTGATGACTGGTGAGGTCATCCTTGCATATTGTTCCACTTTTAAGTCAAAAGCTTAAAAAAAAGAAAGAAAACAATGAAGGCAAAAGTTTTTTTTCCTCATACGTGAAATATAATAAAGTGAAATGAAAATAGTGATGCAATGTTACGAAGAGACTTGATCCGTCCAGTATATGACTGAGCACTCTTAGGATATGCAGTTCATCTGTACATGCAATGGTAATAATAGTAGAAGACAGCATTATCTTTTTCATGACAACAATAAAGCCTCATTATTGTTTGCAAGACTGGATGGTGCCCGTCGTCATGGAAACACGTGTGGCTCTGTGTGTTACCTATTTTATGGGCTGACCAAACTGTGGAATTTGTGGCTGGTGGTCCCTTGGATATCTTTTTAGCCTAAAGTCAGCAATTAAGAAACAAATGATTCCAAACCACAGAGCATAGTTGTAACAGGTCCATGTTGGACAAAAGGCAGTTGCAGTCAGCCAGCAGCAGGGGGGGTTCATGCTTGTGCTCGTTTGTTCGCTCTTCTGCTTGCTGTGTCTTCCTTGGAATTAAAGGTTACGCTTGACTAATGATAGTGGTGTGCCTGAACGCAGCAGATTGGCGCAGCTCGTCTTGTCACATTCAGTCACAGTGCCGCCTCTCTTTTTCACAGCAGAAGACTCAAACTGATTAGATGGGATGCAATTAGGTCATAGGACGGTTGACATCATGGAAATCAGTCTGGTCGTCCCGTGTGCTCACAGTTCCTGTGGGACTGAAAAAGAGGCCTGTTAAACTTTATTAGTGCGAGCAGACTGGTTGGGTCCACAACAGGCTGGGCCGGGAGAGAGAGAGCGACAAACACAACAACAACAGGCTATTGTGTGTTGCAGTGGAGCTGTAGTTGGACCTATATTAGCATGAATGCTGTTTTGTCTTTTTGCATATGGAGAAAGTAGTGAATACAAAAAAAAACATATCTGTTTTGTTTCGTTTCTGAGTAAACATCTTTTAGTTTTAGTATTGTTCCACTATATTCTATTACATGAATGGCGAGCCATTTGCATAGTCCTGTAAAAAATAAGGCGCATGAAGCTCTTAAAAAGCAAATATTTTCTGTGTTGGTATCCATGCTTCGAAAGCTGAAGTATTACGCACCATTTTTAGTAGCCCCCCACCCCCACCCCCTGTAAGAATTCTAACAACACACTCAGGCAGGTCCGGTAGGTAGAGAGATTGCTCCAATACAGTACAGCGATTTTCTTCTAGGCCAGGAATTGTCAGATGCTCAGGGCACAGTCAGCAGGCGCGTTGTCCTGCCACAACTTGCCTCTTTTCACACACTGAACGGAGTCAAGGTGACAGGATCTCTTTGTAGATGTGTAGATTGAGCAGGGGGGAAAACTTGTAGTTTGACTTTGAGTTGGAAAGGTATTTAGCGAAATGTTGCACAGGCGATGAAGCAATTTTGATTTGATTATTGTTTGTTATGATTGAGTTTGTAGCTTGTACCAAGAACTAAATGGAGGCTCAGAGGGGATCGAACCTTTTCCATTGCGGGTCCTTCTCTTTTGGAATAAACGTTCGGCAAGCCCATCTTTAAAACTCGTCTTAAAACTCATTTTTAGTCTTTGTCTTTTGACTTGGCATGAGACTTGATTTTCAGTTTGACTGTTTTTGTGCTTTGTACTGTCTTTATTATGAATTGTTTGTTGTCGTATGACATATTTACAGCGGTGGTGGTTGAAAGTGCTTTATAAATACAGTTCAGTTGAGTTATGATGCTGTGCGGTTTCTTCCCAGCATTGCGTTTGTGAAGTCTGATATTTTGTCTCATTACATTATATCATGCAGGTGTACCTACTGTAGTGTCCTCTGAGTCGAGACGAGAGATTGTAATTTAAGTTCAAAGAGGAAATAATCATTGCAGTAGTTTTGGATCTGCTGTGGATATCGCTGATGTGATCAGTTGGTGGAGGTTCTATCTGTGAGTCTGGTTCTACTCAGCCTTTTACGAGTGGGCCAGCTCAGCATCCTGCGGGAAGAGACTGACATTGGTCTGTCATGAAAGATCGAAAGCAAACTCAAAACCGCTAAAAGTTGATGGTAAGAAGTTTCCTGCTTGCCGAGTCTCTGCTGACTTGATTTTGAACATCCTCAGTGTGTCATCACCGCTCGGATGGGCTGCGACATCTGAAGAACGGAATAACGTCCAGACTGCTTTCCCATTAAGAAACAAACATGGATGTCAGAGGTTACAAATATCTTTCACTGTCTATATCAGTATATGGTTGCCAGTTGTGTGACTCAGCAGCAACATGTGGAGGGAGGTCTGCATACCCAAAGACCAATAACTCTCCTCAGCGTCTGACTGATATCACTTGACACAAACTTGCCCTGATCTGGAAATAATCATTTCCTGTGATTTGGGAATATCGTGTCATGGACATTAAACTCTTGTCTGTTTTCATTCATCACAGACGACGTAGCACATGTTTGTGTGTCTTTTCCATTCACCTTGAATGACGTGGCGCTAGTTTGCTGTGGGACCGTGTTATGCTTCATTTTGATATGTTCAACCTGCACGAGAGTGAACTTCATTCTTTGTCTGCCTCTCCATCTTAATTGTTTCCATATTGTTTGTTTGGAAATTTGTCGAGTTCTCCATCGCACACGACCAGGATCTCAGCCAAGGCATTCCCAAACCCCCAAAACCAACACACACATATGCAGGCACACACAAAATACCATGTTTAGTGCTTTAGTTCTTCCATCCATCTGTGATGTCTTCACCTTGTGCCTGTACACCACGATTGTGTTGCTGATTAAAAATGTACGGTATATAAAGTATAGCTTATATGTATACGAGGTTGGGTTGTAAATTGTTAACCGATAATTGAACCGTATTTATTTCCCAACATATCCACCTCGGCAGCACTGAGGCAGCTGAGCTCAACACTACAATCACTACAACTTTCTTGACAATACGACATTTTCAGATCGCAAAAACTGCAATAAGAAAAAGCTGCATGTTGGTTGGTCAGTAGGCCTTATTTTCTCTCTCTCTATCTCTTTCTCTCTCTCTCCTATATATCTCTTGGGGGTGGGGGTGTTGTTTAATTTATTGAGTGTCAATATAAGAAATGCAGTCCAAGGGCCCTATTTCAGTAGACAGGCGCTTGTGCATTCAAGTCAAGTCAAGTCAACAGTATTTATAGAGCACTTTCAAACAGCCATCGCTGCATACAAAGTGCTGTACATGGAGCAATTTAACATGCACAATAAATAGTAAGACAAATCGGTAATAAAGACGGTAGAATAGACGGTAGTGTAATAATAGGAGCATCCGCATTTTGATGTTATGGCAAGTCTAGTTTAGCGTGTTTGGGACTGCATTACACCTCACTAGGCGTTCAAGCGCACAAAGCTGCCTCGCCCCCGACACACATGACAATTTGCTCGCAGTGAGTAGAATGCGCTAGGTGTAAAAAATGGTCAAATCTTATTTTTCGTGCTGGGGCAAGTCTAGTTTGGTGCGTTTGTGAATATAGTATATTACAGTGTGGGCCACAAGGCGTCCTGGCAAACCGCATGTGTTTTCTATTCCACTCCTTTGTGAATTTGGTGTGAAGGGGTGGACAATAATTTAGACTACTTATCCAGGCGCAGCCAGACAAGGTCATTGCTCTGCGGACGTTTGTGGTGGACGTCATCTTATTCATAAATATGACAACAGTGTGGGACAATCCCTTTAAATCACTGTAGAAAACAACTCATTGAATGAATTGTCATTGTCATCTTAAAAATATTTTAATAGTACCCCTTGACGGAGCAGAAAAAATTATCGAGGGTGTGGGGTCACATACGGACGCATGGTTGTAGTTACAAGGTGGTCTCCAATTACCCATGTCACGTGCACGATCAACGAAATCATCAGCAAGGGGAGGTCTTGCAGTTTACTTGCATGAAGGTGTTTTGCAAACGCCAATGTCACGGACGAACCCCAGCGAGTCTATT
Organism: Hippocampus zosterae; assembly: GCF_025434085.1. Taxonomy (NCBI): domain Eukaryota; kingdom Metazoa; phylum Chordata; class Actinopteri; order Syngnathiformes; family Syngnathidae; genus Hippocampus; species Hippocampus zosterae. The sequence goes on along the minus strand of NC_067463.1, from coordinate 11,813,827 downwards.
TCTATTTCAACAATGTCAAGCATGGCATACCCTTCGACCGGCAATTTTAACACAAATGAGGATGTCGTTATGATCGGCCAGGAATCGGCTACATCCCACAACGGCGCAAACGCCCCGTTACACCCAGTTGGGAACAAGTTCAAGTTCACATTTATATCAAATTCTTATATATTTTGTATCTTCCTTCTGAATTTCTTACCGATGTAATAATCTTCTGAAAACTGCGGCATGTAATTTAACCTATAAACAATCCATGTGGCTGCTCAAACAGTATTAGTCAAACATTACTTGAAGACACAGAAAGCTGAAAAGGTTTGACAGAATTGGGCTGAGGAATTAGGTACACATCCACCAAGGAGACTTGATTGTTCTCTGAGAGTAAGGATCCATCCATTTGCACTCTTATCATCCTCACAAAGATAGCTCACGCACTCAGTGCTTGCGCATGCACGCGCACACACCATAGTAAACCTCATTTTGATGTTTGTTTGCGTCGTCATGGCAATGCCTCTGCTTTTCCTGCCACAGTAAGAAGAAAGGTGAGGTGGCACCTTTTTCTTTCCGTTTAATCTTCTCACTTATCTGTCTCTTCATGTTTATCCTCTCTTTTTATCTCACAGGCTCCTTTATTTTGCTTTCAGCCTTTCTTTTATTCCGGGGATGGTCTCAAGCAAAACACTCACACTCTTTCCCTCTCTCATCTTGCAGTAGCCACAGTGAGACTAAAAAATATTGGCCTTCTTTTTATTTGAGGGGGGCCTTACCAACCGTGCGTGCCCTCATCATGTTTCACAGAGGTCACATCATACACTCGCAGCAGGAACTTCATTTTCCATCGTCCACTTCACGCTGAGCCAAGTCCATCTTTGCAACGCTTTACCATAAAAGCTGCTCAGCCAGACATGATGTTGGATGGATGAGTAAAGAGACTATTTGAGACGTATGGATGCTGTCAGCGCTAGAAGTAGGGATGTTGGGATGTGAAAAGAGACGGAATGAGCTGTGTTGGCCAACTATAAGTGGATTTCCTTACTGGAGTCTCCAGTCTTTTGTTTAGGGAAACATGTGGTGAGTTGGTTTGGGGAAAAATGAAGGACAAGGTCACACTATAGTTGTTCACGGAGATATATTTATACTGTACATGCAAATGTGTGTGTAATTTCCATTCACGTAAATGTCACGGGAAAAGTGTTGTTTAAAGAAGTGTTGAATGCAGGATATCTAATTAGTGGATTGGAGGTGTTTTCATATACATGTATTTAAAATAATTGACCCAAATTCCTCATTTGAGTTGTCAACCAATGGACTACTTGTCATCTTTTTCTCATTTAATTTCTCTTCTTTTTCTGCTTCTCCGCTCACACTCCTGACGCACCACTTTCTTCCCACACTTTTTTTTTCTTAGTTGGCCCAAGTAAAGACGAGGAAAACCCCACAAGTATGTGGTCGCTGATGACAGGGATTGTGCATGCATGGAATTTCATCAAAAACACAATAACACACACAGTTGACTTCTTCTGAAGTGCAATTATCTTGCACCTTTGATTATTACTGAGCTGTAGGAATTCAGATGCAAATGGATATTCTCTATATGTTTCAGACATTGTCATTGTTAACTCTTACGAAAGATTAATGTTTTAGATTTTTACTCTTTAATAATGAAAAAAAATGAGACCTGAATATGATTACCGGTAATAATTAACGATTGTTTGCACACACAATTTCCAACAGAAGTGATTCTTGGAACAGAATAATGTCGAGTACTTCTATAAGGGCCAATGCATTTAGTTGGCGGGAGGCCCGCAGGAACGCATTTTTACTATAACAAGTGAATTATTTCACAATTGTAGATTGTCTTCAAGTGGCATCTATATGCTGCATATACATATTGCGGTGCGTCCTATCACTCGCTTTTATTTCTCATCTATTTTCCGCACAGTAGTGAGTTTGTTCAGGCAGTGCACGGAATAAATCTACTCCAAAAGCTTCCAAGGTGCCCTCTCATGTCAGCAAATATCAAACTGTTATTTTGGTGTTTTTCAAATCCCAGTTTCTTTTCAGGTCAATGCTTCAGGTATACGTGGAACATCTTTTCTTCTGAAATGCTTCATATTACATAGAGTCAATCCCAAAAACATTTTCACTGTCTTTTACTTTTTCTACATGATTTTTATGCAGATTTTATACAAGTGCTCATTTTGTCATTATAGATGCTTTGTGGAGAATTTTGAAAATGTGAAAAAATGAATTCATTCTACTCGATAATCAGGCTGTAAAATAATAGAATGTGGCAAAAGTAACCTGCTGTGAAAACTTTCCTGATAGCAATACCCCTTCAAACGCTGCCTTCAACCGTAACAATGAAATGTCTGCCGAGCAGGCAGTTTGTGTGGTACAGTACCGGTACTAATGATGTTTAATTACCTCGGTATCAGATGATCCGTCCAATTGCCTTGTGGCAGTTATTTATTTGTTCAGATGCACTAACATGATTGGGATACAACATCTAATCAATGGGGAGGCCTCCATTTAGGGAGCCATAACGAAAATCAACTTTAAACATTTCAGGGACAGCAGTTACTACAGTGGACAGATTATCATGTTAACAGATTACAGGTTATCATTATTGGTGCGTGAAAGTTTGATTATTTTGTTTTGCGTGTTGAAATGTGCCCATACGTCTTGAACTGAAACAATTGGATTTTTCTTTTTGTTTTGTTTTGATGGTTGGGACACTGCACTGTCAGACCATTTACTGTTTGTGCAAACAGTGTGCTATGGTGGCACACTGAAAACAGATTTCATCATCATCGTTAAAGGCAGTCAGCTCTGAAGTTGAGAGACGAGATAAGCAAAACCCATGAGAGTGCCATCATTCACTGAGCGAAATTTTAGAGACTGCGTTAAGATGAAACCACTCGAATAGCACACCTCTTAATCCCATGAGAAATATTGAGGAGATGAAAACCTCCTGAAACGTTCAAATACATTAGATGAGAGATGGTTTCTCTCTAATGCTATTTCAATGATATTTTTTTTGTTTCTTTTTGTGTCAAACCTATTATATATTAAATCAGAGCATAACGTTTCATAGCCTGGAAAATCATTTCCTCCCTGGAGCGGGGCTGTTTTGTGAATGGCTTTCAGTTAATATTTCTCAAGATCATGTTATTATGAGTCATCCATCGGTTTGAATCATCCTCATTGACAGTTCTACAAAGAGCTATTGTGGTGTGGTCTGGCAGTCAAGTCTTAATTGATTGCTCCCTCCCCTGGGCTGGTTGGTGGTGGCCAATCAGGCTGATCAGCTGCACTTGGGCAAACCTCCACTGCCCTTCAGGCTCAAGCTGTGAAATTCACAAAATTGTGTTCAAGTCTGCTTCGTTTCTTCCATCCCTGTGAGCACATAGACAGGTGAAGATCACTGCCTCGCCTGCTGCACACTAAAGACTTTCCTACTCAGGCGTGGGTCATCAAACAGGAGATCCAGAAAGGTGAATGTCAGTCTTTGATGCATAGCTTCCCACCATGCAACTTCTAGTTCAATCAGCATATTATACAGTATACTGCAAACCACACACACACACACACACACACACACACACATACCCCAGATAATATCCAATAGTTCCCCTATTTTTTTGCATCCAATCTAAAGGAGAATAGTGGTGCAGCAACCACATAATGACTGCAACACAACCCAAAAGGTCAACTGCCCGCGCCACGATAAATTGTTTAATACTGTACATTAGACTGCTTTTATAGCCTTTCTGCTTTTATCAAGCAACAAAGTGTGAACATGTTTTTTTGCAGAAAGCATCTACCCTGACACTGGACAATGAAGGCAACATCCTGTTCATGTGTATGTCGAGGTGCTGCTGTGTCAAATACTGTAGTCGTGAGTGAGCTGTATAGTATTTCCCCAGAAATGAGGAGAGTTACAATTTTTTTGTTGTTTTTCAATCATTCCTCTTTTGCTGAGGCTCTTTGTTTAAATAACTTTTTTTTCCCCACATTTGTTGGTTCCAATAATTACCTCTGTTTGATCTCCTGAGTGAAACAAAGGGGCTTGATGCTGGAGTCTCTTCTGTGCGCCTGATGCACAAAGTTTGTCGTTACGTGGCACATTATCATCCATTTGGGGTATTCTGCTGGCTCTCACTGTCTGCCGTGTTTTTTTTTTCTCCCATATTCTATATTTCCATGTTGTTGTCCGTGTAGCGAGAGCTCCGTTCTCTGTTTCTTTGTTGGCAATGATATTGCAAACGATGTGTTTGCATGCCCCCTCCCCAAGTATGTCTTAATTGCCCTCCTGCTGTTCGCACCTCAATTAACCCTGAGACTTGACAGCAGAGTGATAACATAAGCACCACACCGAAGGGACAGAATGGATAACAGGAGTGATTGGATGACTCCGAGAGGGAAGATAAGGAGGTGAATGGCGACCTTCTCTCATTCGGATCCCCCAGCAACCCCTTAGAGGTGCTCGGTGGCAGATGGAGGAACAGAATTCAGTCCCCGGATGCGGACAATGGCCGGCTGAGTCGGCTTTACAATTGCTTCACAAAAACATGGAGTGGACGGTGTGTGAAAGCCACTAGCCGGGAGGCGTGCTAAAACATGACATCAATGAAGAGAGGAGCGCCTTTTGTGGACATTTTACAAAAAGTAGGAAACGTGTGCAACGGCCTTTGGCTTGTGTGTGAACATGACCTCTTTGATGATGGTGACAAGGAGGAAGATGGAAGGAAAGCAGGTGTAAGCAGGAATGAACAAATTTGCTGCTCCTTTGTTCCAGTTGTCCTTTCTCATAATGTTGGCAGAGGGGAGCTAATGAACTTTTATCCCATTAGCTTGCTGGCAGCATCCCCCAGCAGTGACTTTCATATTTTGGAATTGTGGATGTGCAAGGTCACATGCACAAGAGCATCAAAAGTATATGGAAGTATATGTGTTCTTCAGACAACATGGTCTGCAATTAAAATCTGACGAAAACTACAGAAACATCAGATGGAATTTAATTGTGATCTTCATGGCAAGTGCTGTGAATACTTGCATGCAACTTTTTAAAATGATTAGTAAATTGGCAAAAATCACTTTTTCCGCATTGCAATTTCAGCTTCTTATGTGAACAATTTCAGTGACAAAATTCTGTAATTCCTTTTAGAAAGTCATATGTAACGTAACAAAATGTGGAAAAGGTGAACCGCTGTGAATAGTTTCCGACTGCAGAGTACATTGTGGAGGACCCTCAACAACAAGCACACATTCAGGCAAACAACCATCCGCGCTCACAATTACACACGTCTATGATAATTCAAAGTGTTCAATCAACCTACGGTGTGTGTTTTTGGAATGTGGGAAGAATCTGAAGTACCTCGAGAAAACCCCCGTAGCCACGGGGAGAACATGCAAACTTCACACAGGAAGGCCGCGGCCACATGCTAACCAGTCGACCACCTTGCCAAAAAAAAACCCAATTTAGCACCGCCTTAGCTTAGCACATGTTTTAGCTTAGCACAGACTCAAAAGCAACCACCCCATGACTGGTTTCCACCAAACTGCTCCGACGAATAGAATTGTCTTTGCCAATATAAAAAAAAATAAGATTCAGGATTGATTGATTACTTGCTTAGACATTTGTCCAAATGCTTTTGCCTCTATATTGTGCGCAATTCAACTCAGGATGGAATATTGAGCCACCTTAGACTCCAAATCGATGTGCAAATATGTTATTTACAAGTGTGCTCGTAGGGACAAACACACACATTAGCTCCAAGGGGAGCGAAGGGTCAGGCGGGACATATTGTCTTTTTCAGTCACTCCACAAAGCATATTGATTTTTCCCACACTGCTCTTTCTCGCTCCCTCACCTCCTGTGTTTCCCCCTCGCCGCCTCCAAGGGTCCCAACATATTTTTCTTCCCCTCACTACCTTTCTACGTTTGTTGCCCTATTCTCAAACCTCACCTTTTTGCTCCACTTTGCTTTTTTTGTTGTTGTCTTCCTTACAATCTCCTCTACTCACACTACCCCGCTGTTCTTTGGGCCCTTGTAGTGCGCTTCAAATGTCTTGAATGATTTACACGTGACCTATTCACACTCTCGCAGGACGCGGGACTCCGCACTTCATCCTTCACATCATCTGACAGAAAAGAGTCGTCTCGTATGAAGACTCATCTGTAGGAGATCTGTGATTTATTCCGCGCGTCAGAAGTTAAGACCCGTGTCTTCGCCGCAGCTTACAAGAGCTATAACTCATTCACTCACTTCTGCTCATCGCTACTCTCCAAGGTATGCATCAAAGATGGAAAAATAGACTGCCAGCATCAGAGGGGAATTGTTTTTCTCCCATTCACGCCACCGCGGTAGCTATAAAACAACTGTGGTGAACCTCAGCCAACTTTTAAACAGACTAAGCAGATACTGTAAGCATTCAACATTAGCTACAGTGGGGATTTACCCAACTTCATGTTCGTGCTACTATCATCACAATCATGTCGTGATTATAAACGATTACATTTCCTCATTTGGCTTGATGGAAAAATAACAGTGGGGCAGAGTGGGAAGACAAAGACGCGCGTCATTAGTAGTCTAGTCTGCCCGAGTTTATTTGCACCTTGGTTACAACCGCTTCTCCAATTCTGTCGAGAGAAGGGATATACGGGATCTATTCTTTTCCCCTGCTAATCTCAATTTGGGTTTGGATTCAGACAGATGTTTAATCTCTTGTCTCAGTGTTGCATCTCAACAAGCCAGCACGAGGCGGCGCACAGTTAGTTTCACACACACACACACACACACACACACACACACACACACACACACACACACACACACACACGTGTTTGTTTTTGTACTTACGGGCTATTTTAAAATAGTGTTGTCTGGGTCACTTAGTTTGGTCCAAGGAACAGCAGCAGAGTGAAAACAATGAAAGATAATAATAGTGTGAGAGGATTAGAAGGTCTGAGACTCTATTGCGGAGGATAAAATGTCATCATGTCTGTTTCTGAAGCGTTCTTCTAATAGTAGAGAGGTTCAGTCTCCAAAATAGGCCTTTGACTTCAAGCAATGATGCAAAGGTGGAAAAAAAAGTTTACAAAACTGACACACGTGGAGGACTGAAAATAATTTAAAGCATATGGTGCCAAATACATCTGAATAACAGTCCAAAACATAGAACACATTTAAAATTCATCCCTAACCCAATTGTTATCTACGGACAGTCTTATTTTTAGGAATGAGTAGTACGAATCTCTCTTTGTTGTTGTAGTTTGGCTTCACGACATTCTTTCATGTGATGTGCAGTGCTGAATTATTTTCCAAACACAGACTTAACTGACATGTGAAACCATGACATGCCTTCATCCACCGACAAGGGAGCATTTCCGACATACCAGTCCCCTCATGCAGATCCCATTCACCCTCTTAGCATCACCCCGGGCTGCTCGGAGTGTGTGTGTGCCTTTGTATGTGCATCGCAACATAGGTAGTCAGTGCCTCACACAAACCTCAGTCCAGATTCAGCGCTCCTTCCGGATGCTTCACATCCCCATGAAACTGCCAGTAGGGAACGGAAGAAAGGAATTTTTGGTTTTATTCTAATGTTATTTTCTGTGTTTTTTGGCATGGCTCTGTCTGCATATTGTTTGCGTGTGTGTTTGTGTGTGTCTTAATACAGCTGTGTAACCAATGTCTGTGTTGACAGTGGCAGTTCAAACACAAACAACATTGGTTTTTAATGATGTGATAATTAGGCAAAACACACACATGCTCATGTGTGTGCGCGCACACACACACTCATGTATTTGTGGTTAATGAATTCACACAATACCCTGCATGTAACTGTGCGCGTGTGTTTATATGATTGTGTGTAAGGATGTGCTTTGAGCTGCATGTGTCTCAGTAGCAGCTGTTTCGAGGCCAGGTGGCTCACCTAGACACACACATGCGCACACACACTGACCCCTACACCTTCAAGTTTATTGCGTGGCCATAAAACAAACACAAACAGCTTCTAGATCAACAGACTTGACTGAGGAGCATCAACATTGTATTGGACTGACAATACAATGTTGATGCTCCTCATTAGCGGCCATTCAGTACTTCCAACCTGCTAAATTCCACACCAATGTACATTTAACACTGGACCTTGTTTTTCTCCTCTGACTTATAATTACAGCGGTGGAGGTAATGACCAATGCATACAGAAAAATGACAATTTAAATAAATGTGTATGTTCATGTTGAAACGGTTTCATGCAATTCCGTTGAGTTAGACGAAATTAATATTTTGTGCTTACTCGAGATGTATTAATGTACAGGGTAGACATGAAAGGCAATTGTTAGGTGAAGAATTTCGGAAATCAGAGATGATTTTTGCAAACGCAACGTACACAAACAGAATAATGAACATAGTATTTCCAAAAATAGACATTATGTCCGAACCAAAATGTAAGCAAGGCTGCAGTGCGAGCGCAGATAAGCATTCGCTCATCATGTCTTCAGCATTAGCTTCTGACCAAAGCACAGACATGAATGAGACAAAACTGGCCCCGCCGTTTTTGTATTGTGCTGTAAGTCCTTATACCTTGGGTAATTTGACATAAGAATGTCACAGACCTTTTATGAAGACAAAAAAAAGACCTTTCAAATTTAATATTTGCAACAATGAGGAGGATTACCCAAAAACCTCCAAATCAAACTCCACCAAACAAATTGGATCAAACCTGTCATTACAGTCGATGGCATTGTGGGCCTTTATTTTCTGAGGGCTATATTCTCCTAATTTGTGTGTGTGTGTGTGCCATGCATCTGGGCTAGCACACTTTGATGAGTATTCTCCCATCCAGTCTTCTGCCACACCCACAGCACGTAACCCGGGAATGGGTGAGCAAACACCAATGAGGTGTGATTCTTTGAATTCTGAGGCTGCCTGTAAATAATGGAGCTTTTGAGTTTTCCTGAGACTTAATCATGTCATTGAAATCTATGAGAAAAATAGCGCACACTTTCGAAATGAAAACAACTGAAAAGTGGATGTGTTGTCAGCCTGTCGGGACCTGCGCACCAAGGGACAGATTTAAGCCAAATCCTTTCGCGCTTTTCTTGAAGGTGCGGCGATTCTCCCACTTCTGACACACCCACTTGTGAAACTGGCGAAAACTTGCACAGCCACCGAAGAGGTACGACCCTTTGAATTGTGAGGATACCTGCAAGTCCTGGATTGTCGAGATGAATTCCATAGAGATCCATTTGGACTATTTATCAAAGCATGCAACTGTGCATTTTCTGACATAAGTACATGCAGAATAATATGGCCCTGAGCGAATCATACAACCAATAACAAAGTTCAGCCATTTGCAGGAGCTGGGTGCCTATGAAGGTACACAATTTGGTACTCGTCCCAATTAAAATGTTTCCACCTTGGTGGAGCTTTGTGTTTGACTAACCATTCAAGTGGTGAGAGTATGCAGGACAGCAGGATTATTCTAAATCAACAACCGTCTTGACAGGAACTGCTGGAGGATTCTCACACAGGCTGACAAACACATTTGGTTCATATATATGTGTATATATATATATATATATATATATATATATATATATATATATGGGGGGATATTTTCATTTTTGATGTTTTGAAGTTTGATCTACAGTACAAAAGTCAGTTTGCGCAGTACAGACTTTCGCATGCATTGCAATTTATAACTGTGACCTGTCAGAAAGAAAATTCACCTGATTCTGAATTTACCCCTTAATTCATAAATATTACGAAATGTGTTACGGTACTATATTACCTATTATATTTATATTAGCATTATGAAAATCTGATGTGTGAGAGAAAAAGTCAGAATATGATTCAGCACAAACAATATAATTATCTTTTCATTTGTTTACTTACTTCTCTGAACTACAAAAAAATATGGTAAAATGTTGTTGACCAGTGTGATTAAAACTATTCAATCCACAGGAGGAGGTGGGGGAGGTTTTTGGTTTACCAATTCCAGACCAGCTGTTATCCTACTGATTAGCTCTCCAGTGCCTTGATGCATCCCTCAAAGCAATTCCTGACACACCGGCAGCTGCTAAAGGTCAGTGGATCACAAAGGCCATTATGATACATCCTACAGGATCACATCACGCTCACTTTCTTTTTTTAATTTTTTCTTTTGCAAAACAGTCTCGCTGCTAAATGATCGTGGATGCACAATGCATAGACATGGAATGAAAATGGAATAATGTGTTCTCATTCTCTTCTGGCAAGTGTTTGAAGTTTGCTTGTTCCAGTTCATCCAGTTCACGCCTTTGGATTCTGCTTTGTGGTCTGGGCCCAAGGTCAAGCTAGAACACAAACTTTTCCAACAAAGTTTGATGCAATTGTTCAAACTGGCTCGTCACTGGAGCATTGGTGTGATTTATTTTTTTTTGGGGGGGGGGGTCTCGTGTTGGACTGACAGACATTGTGCTACATGGTCACTATGTGCGCATTGTGAAATGACTTGTAGATGTTGTTGTTCAGAGGTGTAAGCAAACTGCCATTTGCATTATCGGCACGATTCAGACAGTGTGTGTTTGTCGTTATTGACTTGTATTTCAGCAGTTGTTTGAGGCAATGTTGTGTGTGTGTGTGTGGGGGGGGGGGTGTATGTTAAAGGTTAGGACAGGTCATGTCAGGTATGTCCAAACAAGTCCTGTCCCCTGAAGCAGTAACATGTCTTTCTCGTTCTTCTTTTACTCTTCTCTCACTTCCTATATGAATTATTGCCACCAGTGACCCTCCAGTCATACCCTTTCAATAACTGTCAAAGTTAAACACCTTTAAGTGGGCGTGTCGCCTTGCAACACACTTCTTAAGAGTGAGAAGTCTACTACTTTTATCATCAAGACCAATGTACATTCATGTGAGCGCCTTGACAGAGTTGTCTGGCTTTCTCCTCCCTCCGACTCCCATCAACCAAAGAATTAGATCAGTGAGGCAAATTCTTTTATAATTGCTTCTCACTGAAATAATTTGGGTTTGAACATGAAACGAGAGATCAGCATTGCAAATTTTATTTCCAGGTGTATAGAATTGCAATGATTTTCAGCAGAGTCAAGACACACACAGTGTGTGTGGGGGGGGGGGGCTAATAATGTACGTGACAATGGCAAAAACAATATCTGGCTAAAATATCTAACAACAAATCAAGTCCTAACTTTTGCAACATCATATCCAGAGGCGTATTTCCAATTTTCTTGGAAGGCGCCACTATTTCCAATATAGTCATGCAGCTGTATCTATAAATAGTTCATCATTTTATTGACGAGGCACGATTGCTGAAAATAGACCAAACTTGAATGTAAGTCTAGTTCGAGTGTACAATGTTAAAAGCCAAGTGTAAATCCTCACACGGTCCTATTAATGTGTTCTCCAAACTAGACACCGATACAACCAGCATGCTAAAAAAGCAACATGGCCTCTTGGTGTCTTAGATACTGGCCATGATTATTAGGCTACTTGGAAATCCGGCAACTGAACTCCAGTGTGCCCCATTTTGTCGCCTTGGAGGAGACGGCTAAAGAAAGCAACAGGTGAGACGCGTTTTTACGTGTTTTCTTTCTGTCTCTCCCCCTTTCTAGGCGAGTTTCGTCTCCTTTTCTCGTCGCATGTCCACTGTGTCTCCTTGGTGAGAAATAATTGTAGTACAAAATATGTTATTTTACTAAAGTACATTTTACAGATACCTTTGTTTGAGTATTCATTTTTATGATGACTTTTGACTTTTACTCCCTCCGTTTGAAATGAGATATCTGTACTTGTTATGCTTTTGTCCATTTTTCAACACAGCGTAAGAAAAAGGTGTCAACAGCAATGGCGAAAGTCAACCTTGCGTGAGACCTTGAGGGATAGAAGCAACATGGAGGAACGGGAACCTGAGCATGAATGACAATAATGCAACCTATAGTATGGGATAGTAAAACCCCCTGCCAACCCCCTCGGATTTAGCCAGGTGCTTCTATTTAACTGGCAGGTAAACTATCTTGAGGAGAAGCACCTATGGCTAGAATCAAACTGTGGACTGGATTTTCCACTCTTGGAAGAATTGAAGACATTTAAAGGCGATGTAGAGAAGTATCACGCAGTTTACTAACATTACCAAAACGTTTTTTGTTCGCCTGTTCGGAATGTAAGCAACGCTATGGCTGTTCTGACAGTATTAAAGCCTGTGTTCGTTAAAACGAGGAACAGTTTAGTTTGTGGATGGTATTGGTGCTGTGCCAATTTGTGAAAACAGGCAGTAAAATGACAGTCGAACCTTATTTTTACCTAAAATACATTCCGGAGTGTGCATTTTTACTATTCGGGATCTTACTCATGAATTCCTCTTTTAACAATCTTTTTTTGTTCACTTTTATGTACATGTGAAGACGATTGGCCACCTCTGTTGTCTCTCTCTCACGCGCTCTCTCTTCTCCTTTAAGTGTTATTCTCTCCCCCCGGCTCCCTCTCTCGCTCCCTCCTCTAAGTGCCTCTCGACCACACGGTGTGGGCTGCAGCGCTTTGACGCACCAGGCTCACTCATTTGGATTGAGGTGTTGCGCTCTTGGAGGACTTGTGTCCTCCTTCACGTTACCGACACCACGGCCGGTACCTGTGACTCACTGACAAGCGTTCAGAAACAGTACGTCCAACATCACCTCTCCAAAGACGTTTTTTTTGGGGCGGGGGAAGTAGACGAAACGCTTCTGTTGTTCTTCGCTGGACGTTGTTGTGAATTAATTCCCACAAGAAAGCCTTACCTGGAGTATGTGCGCGTGAGGGGAGGGTGTGTTGCGTGCGTGTGCCCGGGGTGCACTTGAAGTGTGTGAGTGTGAGAGGCTTCTGTGGATCAGGACAAGGAGGATCGAGGGAGCGGGGGGGAGATTTGGCCGCTGCATGCCGCTGGCATGTGGAAGTTTGTGCCGCTGTAAGCGCAGACAGAGAGTCGCTTCACCGCCTCTCCGAGCTCCCTTCAGGGGGACCCCAGCCCCCGTTCTGAATCCATCGCACCCCCATTAAGGAGAGCCCGATGTAAATATAGGACGTGAAATTTTAGAGACGACGAGGAGGACTGTGTCCCGCAGAGTTTGCCGAACACTTTCCAGGATCTTTTTCATTCTCTCGCTCTTTCCACTTGCCGCAATGCCGGGAGCCCTGAACCCCGCGGGCCTCGGCCGAGCTCCGCGTTCCGCGCTGGGGCTGCTGGTGGCCATCCTGGCCGTCGCTCTGTCCGGCCGGGGCGCAGCCGGACAACCGTGCCCGACTCAGTGCTCCTGCACCGGGACCGCAGTGGACTGTCACGGCCAAGGGCTCCGCGGCGTGCCCAGGAATATACCCCGCAACACCGAGAGACTGTAAGTATCTTTCTACTTTGATTTCAGTTTGGATGCACGCCATTACTCATAACACGTTTTGATTTGACATCGGCTAATAGTTTATGTTGACTTGAAATCAAGTGATTTGTTTCACCTTTTAATCCCCAAGATATGTTTCAACAAAAATAAATATAAATTATTTAAAGTAGATGGCTTGATAAATCACTTTGTGCTAAAACCAATGTTCCAACCCAACATTTAGTAAAGCAGCGAGTGGAATCCCATTTTAAGACAAATCATCTAGTTAGTAATTTCAATTGACGTGTTAAAACGCCCGCTAAAGTATGATTTCGCCGTGGGGACCGACATCGAGAGACAAGTGAAGGGGCATGCATGCGTGATGTGGTCGTGTTTGGTGGTTTCGCACTGTTGCATTAGCGCTTCACCCGAGACCGCATCGGTTTTGTCTGCAGACCAGTGAGTTAATCAAAAACGGATTTGGGAGCCAAGTGGGCTTCCAGTTAAACAGACTGTATTATATTAGGCAAAGATCAAATTAAAATGGGTCCTGCCCGCAGTGCAGCGGCAACAGCCGCAGCTCGACCTCCATCTCTCCCGGTGGAGGAGACGCTTAAATTACATGTCGACATGGGCCACTGTGCAAGTTTCATTGAAGGAATATACAATTTCAACAGGCGGCATTATTATTCTCACCGTTTTCTCTTTCAGGGATCTGAACGCTAACAACCTGACTAAAATCACCAAGACCGATTTCGCCGGACTGAGAAATCTGCGCGTGCTGTAAGTGGCTTTTGTGAGTTTTTCTGACTGTAATCCCCCCCCCCCCCCCCCCGTGTCTTTGCAACTGCACTTCCTTATCTTGTTGCACACTTCCACGACGCAAAATGCGCCAGACTGGATGAGTGCGCGCGTCTCGTCACTGCAAGTGACTCATGCATGTGCATCTTTGCCTAGGCACCTGTTAATTTGCCAGTGTAAAAGTGTCCAGGGGGGTCTTATTTTAAACGGTGGGGCCCCGGGGGCCCATGTGCTGCAGCGATTAACGCCCCGGCGAGGAAGTGATGGATGGTGAGGAGAGAAGAAGGTTGTCATTACGCCCAACCACGAATGACGGGATGGATGAGGGGAGGGTGAACGGGGGAGTCAAGTAAGAACAGGTTGCTTAAAGTGTGTGTGCACGCGCGTGCGTGTGACTCAACGTCCAAAAGTGAATGGCAGTGCATACAAATTGTTGGAATTCCTTTGCAGATTATGTTCTTATTGAGTGTGTGTGTGCGCGCGCGTGTGTGTGTGTGTGTGTGTGTGTGTGTGTGCGCGCGCTTTCATGCTTACTTCCGGTCATCAGCTTGCATGAGTGTGTGTGCACCTTGAGTTTATCATGTGACTGCATTAAAATGTGTGCTTGCACAGGGGGCTTGGTCAGCATTCTGGTGTAAGTGAGTGGTCACAGCTAAAAGATTCGACACAGACTAAATTGGATGATAGATGAGTCTGCGTTCAGTTTTAAAGTAAATTCTAGGTGGCTATCGACCGCTTGCTGATTGTCTTTTCTCCCTCTCTCCTTGATGCTGTTTCAACAGTCTATCGTCTTTCATCTCCATCAATCTTATTTTTTTCTTGCACAGCCATCGCAACCTCTTCCACTTTCATCTCAAATAGCAATCTCTTGTGATTTCTTGTCAAACTCTTTTTTTTCTGACTCCATTAAGTCACACTTTCCTCACTCATTTGAACCTTGGAATTTATTTTCTCCCAAATCTTCTGCACACCATCTTATTTTCTTTTGCTTGTCCCTACAGGCAGCTTATGGAGAACAAAATCACCACAATTGAGCGAGGAGCTTTCCAGGACCTAAAGGAGCTGGAGAGACTGTGAGTCAACTTTTTTTTTAATTCCGCGTGTGTGTGTGTGTGTTTGTCTCAAAAACAGCTGCCGAATTTAGCACCAAATTGAACACTTTAATAAACAAGTGCAACTCAGGCAAGGGCCATGAAGCCATATTTTTTTTCTGCGGCCGGATAATGTGCGTCTACATCATGTTTCTTTCCAAAAATCCGCTTTAAAAATTGAAAATTGTCTTCGCTTCTACTAAACTGCAAGCATTTCTTTTACCTTTAACATTTCAGTTGAAAAGCAGTTCAGCAAACCTTTGTCATTGTCTGTTTTCTAAACAGTAATTCATCATTTTGTTGTGTGCATGTCATAACGTGATTATACATGTATGCTTTCTGAGTCTGAATGACCCTCTGAAGGAAACCATGTCTATAATGTGGCCTGTGACAAAAATGAGTTTGACACCCCTGCGCACTAGATGCTCCTCTTACCAATTAATGGGGGCAAAAGACTGTTGACGAGCAAACAAATGGTGATGAAAACAAAACATTGAGCGAAAGCGCTCCCTTCACACCTACACGATATATGACTTGAACTCAAGTCTTGGAGGACAATTTAAAGATGAAGATATTGAGTTGTAAGCAAGCGGTTGTTGGGGTGCGATGGTGCCGTCGCTGGTATTTAGCATCCAACCCCCAGGCAGTTATGGCATAATTAAGCCCGGGTAGTCTGAAAAGCGGCACAGCTTGTCTGGCATAGAGACAACAGCAAGAGGGAAGGGGGATGTGGACCCCTGACTGGTGTAATGTTCATTGTGTGGACTGTCAACCTTGCTTGATGTTTGAGCAACTTGTATTTCTAAATGTGTGTGCGTGTGCCTGTGTGTTGTCTGACCAACAAGCAATGACACACTGGAATGCAGTGGACTGTTACTGAGTCAGATGGGGTTTGCAGGCAAGCTTTTAAGACGTGTTGAAAAATGCAGCGTATGCGTCCACAAAACCGCAGACAAGTCCAACAGTGGAATACATTTTATCCAAATCGAGCAAAATTATACTCTGAAAGAGATTATATTTAGTCCCAGTCTAAACAGAGCACAATGTACACTTGGAGGAGAGTAAAATATTCAGAGTCAATTTTACTCCAAGTTGTAAATCCATTGTGCTCCAAACAACTAAAATCAACTTTTATTTGATATGTTACCCACTCACATTTTCAACTACTGAGCGTAAAGGGTGGGGTCTCTTGTACTCTGAGTGAAGTGATTTTGATCCATACTTAGAATTTACTCACACTGTCATGGATAGGGGAGTCAATTGTATTCCAAAATGTTTACATACAGCTCAATTGGAGGGAAAAATGTGTCTCTGTATATTATTCTACTGGTTTTACTGTGTATCAGGGCACATGCTGTATTTAAAATAAAAATGAACCCGGAGTTTAGCTCCTCTCAATCTTAAAAGTCCTTGTAAAGGCAATTCAGAGTTTTGTTTCTGAGTACATATCTAGTATGTTGTAGAACAGCGATGTTGTGTTTGGAAGAAAAATCTTTCCAGAAGATTGAAAGCTGAAGAAAGGGTAAAAAAAACAAAACTCTCAACTCCATTTCCTTTGTTGTGGTTGTAACAATTAGGTGTCCCTTTCCACAAACAGTTCACAGGGGGACTTCACAATTCTTCAGTCGGCGTCATCTTGTGGCTACCGTGCCTTTCTCTGTATTGTAATTGTTCCTTGTCAACAAAAAAGAGAAATCATGTGCTTGAGTTTGTCAGCAACCAATGCAAAGCTTTATCTAGCTCCAGTCATCAAGTTTCTTCGCGGAATTGCTGCGTGTGGCTGCAGACAAAATAGGAAATAGTTAACTATGTGGAAGTATGGCCAGGAGCCTTTGACAGCGATAGTGCTTTGTGCAATGGAATCAGAGCTGCTGTTAAAACACAATTGAATAAAAATAAGCCAAAGTCCGAGTGACTTTTTATGTACTGAAGTAGAAAGTGGCTGATCCAAAATGTACAGAAGCCTCTTAGCTAAGCTAAATAGGAGTTTGCAGACGATCCTGTTTTGTTGCCTGGCATACAAAGTGTACAAGGCCTGGTGTATGAAAATGGTTAATCCACTTTCAGAGTTTATGACCAGGATTAGATTGACCTGATGCCCCGACTTCTACGCTCAAAACAGACAATTGAACGACGAGCACAGCAAATCTCTTTCGTCTAACAGGACGCGCTTGTTTCTTTGTTTTGTCTCCAAAGGCAACAAACACCTCTAATGGAAGCTAACTTTCTGACACAACATGGTTCTTTCTTTAGTCCTCCTTAAGGGTCTTCAACTGTAATTCACCATCTCTGGCGTTGCATGTTCACAAACACAAAGATGGAGCCAGCCATTAATGCCCCCCTGCAGCTGCCAAACAATGGCACATCTCCGAAGTCTGGAGTCTGAGGCTGATTTCAAAGGGCCCCCATCCTCCAGGAGGCTGTTGGGAGCCTGCTGGGCACCACTGCTCATAGGAGAGGGTCCTAAAATGGGGTGACGGATCCACAGTGACTGCCCCCCGCCGTTTTGGAAAACGGTTCCTCCTCCTCTCTCATCTTTTTTTTTTTGTGTGTGTGTGACAGGCCCTGCAGGGCTCAGGCCGGGTGGGGTCAGGTGTGTGGCAGTAGCTGGAGGGTGTGGAGGTGGGGTGTAAGGAGTTGTGGAGGAGATAGGCATGTCACGGCATACACATGCACATACAGTACACTAACACCTTCGCGGGTTTAGATACACTCATGCATGTGCATTCTCATTTGCAAAGTCGGCACTGTCACTTGAATTCTATCCTTCCAAAACACACACACACACACACACACTTTCTCCTCCTTTTTCTCGTGTTATTTTTTAATACCCGCCCGTCTCACCCTCTCTATTTCCATTGTCCTGTGCATAGTGGAATGTCATGCATTTTGCCCCATGGCTAGAAAAGGAAGGCGACTACTTGATCTTCATATCATGATCTAACATTTGAATAGTATACGGCGGCCATCCAAAACCTGTGAACAGTCACCAAGTAAGTCATGAACACTAATTATGGGATTTTGTGGCACGGTGGAGATAAAGGATTGTATAATTAGCCAGTAATTGAGCAATCACATGTCAGAGATTAAATTGACAGTGTCGAGTACAATAATTGCTGAGGTATTATTACAAGTCTTGAGATGTGTCTATCAACGGATTACACAAGAGATTGAATGTGTTGTAATGTTTTGACACAGTAAATCGCACGCAATCATTTGTCTGTCCTAGATACCCACAGTGATTTCAAAATAATGGACTGTACATAAAGTATTCGCTGGAGCTTTGAGTGATGGCTTTAATGCGGTTGATCATCTCTGAGCTAAGTCGCTGGGAGTGTGTGTGTGTGTGTGTGTGTGTGTGTGTGTCTGTGTTTTATTTATTGAGCAGCAGAGCCTGAAATTACTTGCTCTGTGCGCTCCTTTGTAAAAAGGCATTGGAGATAGATTTCCCTATTGTGCGCACTGCAGCAGCCAAGTTTTTGTATTTACACTTGTTTGCTCGTATCAGAGGAAGACTTTGAATGACGCTTGCTGGCCAAGGAATTCTCGGACGAGATAAAAAGTCTGAAGGCGTTGATGCTATCTGCCATTCTTTTAGAGATAAGATTGGTAGAACCTTGAGTTCACTGAAGGATCTTTTGCAGTGTAAACGACAAACATTGCTGGAAAAACTCACACAAACACACACAGACACACACACCCATGTAGCATTCTTGGGCCACATTAGATACACTGTGAGATCCAATATACAAGAGTTGCGCCTTAAGAAATTCAATAATGCTCAAAACGAGCAGGAGCAGTCAATGTGTAATTTTTTTTTTACGTCAAATTTTGAGTAACACGACACGAGAACAAATATTTGTGATCAAACAAGTTCTTATTTGACACTCTCCATTGGGTTTTCAAAATATGTGAATTTGAGCTTCTTTTAACTTTATTTTTGTGATAGGACAACTTTTTTAACATGTTTTTTCGCAACACTATGATTTTCATGGATCGCATACTCCCCGGTGTTTGTACAGTTGTGCTTGAAATGGTGGCCGGTAAGTGCTGATGCATGTTGAAATTCAGAGAAAAGTTGAGTCTTCGGCAATAACTAGCTCTCGTGTATTTGAGATAGTCTGTGTTTGTTGGTACAAATTGGAATATGTGTTAACAATACGAATGGTGTTGGCGGTGTAATAATTGCTTTCCGGGGTGATTTGTTATTTTCTCCGCCAGCCACAAACTGCAACACACTTTATATCAGTGAAGCTCTGAGGTGTGAAAAGTGAGTGTGTATCCATTTAATATCTTTTTGAATGCTCGGCCGCACAAAATGCCACACGCTGTTGGCAGAAATGAGTATGTGTGAGCTTGTGGCTATTTACTATGTAGTTTGTGTCGCTCTAGCATCTGTTTATGACTGCAGGGATTATCGCCGTGCTGCAGCGAGGCATTCACTAGTTGCAGAGACTCTCACACCTCCGACTTCTCTGTCTTCATCCACTTTAGGACACACTTTTGCCTAATAGGATACAGCATACACAGGATAATATTGCAACTGCATACATGCATACAGTAGATGGGCATACACACACACACACCCACACACACACACACACACACACACACACACACACACACACACACACGGTGACATACATACATAGATACATGCACACAATACTAAACATATTATTAAATTACCAGTTTGTCTTCTGCCGGACGTCCAACTCCAGTTATGGACGATCTTCATAAATACCCATTTGGGTAAGGAGTGCCACAGTCGCCGATGCAGTTCCATCCGTTAATTCAACAGGGACAAACGTGCAGATTAACCGAATCTGGCTCCTGACGTTACCCATTATGCCACACCCCTTAAAGGTAGGCGTCCAGCACATAAGTACTTGTGTCTGTTCAGTTGCACTCGATAGACTCACATGATAAATACAGTTTATTTAAATTAGCTTTTTTCTTTTCTCGTTTTTTTTTTAAAAAACACAATACAGTGCTTTTTTTATTTTTCAAATGGTTAACAAAAATGTATTTTTGTGGGGACTGGTTCAGATTATTGGCATTGAAATTCATTTCTGTGTGGGTAACTGGTTTTGACACTGTACAAGTAAATTGAGTAATGAGCTCTGTCGCAAAACCAATTACACTCTTCAGTCAAGGTATGCCCGTAATAGTTTTGCTAAAAGCAGAATTTCTGACGCAGCCCTTGTTTTGGAACATATACAAGTGTGCAGGTGTGCCTATTGTTTTGGCACCTGAGTGCATGTGATTATTGTGAGTCAAGGGTATATAATTGCAACAGATTGCTTTGCATCTTCATTCTCCTATGGTTAGTCTAACAGCTTCTATTTTCAGAGGATGAGCTCATAGCTCTTCTCCTCCACATCTCCATCAGAAGCAGCAGCAGCTTCATACGCTTCCTCAGGGAAAGCGTAGCCCACTGAACGGGCATTCCTAGGTAGGCAAGACCTGCGGGGATTGCGGGGGCCTCTCTGAAGGACTTGGAGCTCTTAGCCTCTTAACCTCCAGAGCAGCTGTGAAGGGAAAATGGGTGAATAATTTAGAAACATCACTTCTGCTGCATGTTAAATATTTATAATAGGCCTCTGATGTAACTGTGAAGGTGAGCCCGTGTGTCTGCATGTGAAGATGTTTGTCACTGAGGATGTGTGCGCAGCAGGGCTGAACAACCAGTCAAGAGTAAAAACATGATGAGTGACAACCAAAAAGTTTTGTTCACTGTCACATAAGAAATGGTGGCCTGTCAGAGCCAGGAAGACCTTCTCTGCTCTCCTTAACCCTTCCAGAAGTATTAGAATTTAGGTTGTAAATACACAAGACTTGTATTTACAACCTAAATTCCAACATTAATTGCTTTAAACTGTGTTAATTTACTCTAAAGAGTGGCGTAAAATTGATGGTATATGTTCTGGCATTGGCAACTGAATTTCAATGTCAATTTTTGATGGGAATGTTGCCCCTCCCAACATGGCCGCCACATCAGCACATCAGTTCGCTAGGATGGTACAGCACAGTCGCGTATCTCGTCCCAATATATGTGTGACAATGTGGTTGCATATTGCTCGTCATTCACTCAGTCATTTGTGATTGGATGATCAAAGATGCAGTGGAAATTCCACCGACATACACAACCAGGGTTAGGAAGGTTACTTTTAAAATTGAAGTACCGGTAAAAATGTAATACGTGTACTATGATATTAACATAACTACTTAACATACTTTAAAATACTTTGGGATTACTCTGAAACCAAAAATGCTCATGAACACAAAATAAATATCGCTGCCATATACAGCAATAACTCGATAACATCAACAATCTTTCCGTCCTCTGATTGGTTGTTCAGAGCAAGCCAAGTTTGACTAGCCAGAACAATTTGATAGCAATCTGCACACATGAATACATTTTATAATCAGCACCTCTGGTGAATATCATCTATTTTATTTCATGTTTTGGTGTTTTTCTGTTCATGCTCAACTACTTCAATAATGTGCTGTTGTATTGTTTTTTTTTAGATAGTATCGATGGTTTTTCTAATTGCAATGCGACAGTGGTGGTATTAAGAGGTGGATTAAGTCGGGTCGTCTCCACTGAAGGCCCAGGTAGCAAATACATGACCTGCCATTAGGTCAATGTCACGTTTTTCTGTTGATCCCCAATTTCGTTTCCTTCTCTTAATTGCCTTCCAGTCATGACTGCCACGGCATCTCTTGCTTGGGCTTGTGTGTGTGTGTGTGTGTGTGTGCGTGTGCGTGTGTGTGTGTGTGTGTGACAAGGTTAAACAGTTTCAGCAGCCTTTCACTCACTGTGTCACTCATTTGCCTCACTCTCCCCTGACTCACATCAAGGCACATCCGCCCGCAGACATCAGCACACAAACCTCTTCACTCCACTCTAGCAGGGTTAAATGATCGCACCCACATTATTAAACTCACCCGAGTTCTCTCAACGCTTCTATTTGTACGTGGATGTGTGGATGTGTGTGCGTGAGGATGGGCTGTTGTGAGTTCTTCCCCTGTGAGGGCCTTGTTTACTCAGTGGGGTCCCTTTCACACATTCGGTAGCCCGGCCAGACCGCCTGTTTGTTTTTCCCACATCGTCTTCTCCTCTCTCCCTTTGTGGTTAAAAGAAAGTCTCCCCCGTTCCCTACATTGGAACTCTTGTCTTTCTCCCCATGCCTTGCCTGCCTTCCACCTTCTCCACTTCACTATTTGCCTGGCAGCCATGTTGCCATCAAGAGTAACCGAGAGTCTGTTCTTTTGTCCGCTGTCACCAAATAGCATTAGGTGCACTCGCACAATCTGAGGGAACCCAATACAGGAGCTGCATCAATATGATTCATGAGATTCTTCTTCACTCAGTAGAGGGCGGTGCGGCACCCGCACCCCTCACCAAAAAAAAACAAAAAACACATACGCACACAAAGTAAAGTTTCGATATTGTTTGCCTGTTTGTATGTTAGCAAGCTGCTTCTTTGTTTGTGGAGGATCAGACAAGATTACTGAACAGCACCATTTTAGACCACACTGGTGAGGGTGGGGGAATGATTCATCTATTTGTTACTCAGGCTCCATATCCTGGTTCATGGAGTAAAACAAAATTTGCAGAAAAGACAAGATTTATTTTGGGGCAGTGGTTGGGTTTTGGTGTGGCGTGGTTCCATTGCGATTCAAATGGTAACCTGAGATCCTAAGTCCTCTTATTTTTGCGATCCAGATTTGTGATTTGCAATGTGCTTGGTAAACGGTTGTGTTTTATAAGATGTAAAAATGTCACTTTGGCTGACTCTGTAAGAGTGCTAATTATTTAACTGTTTATTGCTTTCTTCTTATGGCGGCCCGGTAGTCCAGTGGTTAGCACGTCGGCTTCACAGTGCGGAGGTGCCGGGTTCGATTCCAGCTCCGGCCTCCCTGTGTGGAGTTTGCATGTTCTCCCCGGGTCTGCGTGGGTGGTTGTTCGTCTCTGTGTGCCCTGCGATTGGCTGGCAACCAATTCAGGGTGTCCCCCGCCTACTGCCCGAAGACAGCTGGGATAGGCTCCAGCACCCCCCGCGACCTTAGTGAGGATCAAGCGGTTCGAAAGATGAATGAATGAATGAATGCTTTCTTCTTATTGCGAGTTAATGAATGCAGGTTCGTGTATCTATTCATGAAAACCTAACCTGTTTCATTATTTTGCTATAATGATGGGAATTAAGCGGCTAATTTACAACACTCTCAGTTTTGGAAAAAAAGGGGGGTTTCATAATGCGTTTTCCGTATTTTTTAGGCGCCTGAATCGGAATAATCTGGCTGTTTTTCCTGAGCTGCTCTTCCTGGGTACGACGAAACTCCACAGACTGTAAGTGCTGATTTCCTTTGTCCTTTCTAACCAATCGCTAAGCTGCTCTGCGTTGTCGTATCAAAGGTCTGACATCATTCGAATGACAAATGGCCTGGTGACATGATGTGACATCATTGTGGACAGAATATGCTGAAGAGAATTTCACACTTGCCACAAATAGGTTACATTAAGAATCCATATCTGTCCCACAAGGTGAAATCGACGCAAATGTTCTCCACCGTGTCATTGATTGGACTTTAACTGTTTGTGCAACTTTTTCCAAGGCTTGAAAATGTAGAATATTTTGACACAAATCTGTCTGCATCTCTATTTGACTAATGGCCGAGTATGGATATTGAGGCCACTTTGGCCTTTTACATATACATTCTAATCAACGTAGCTTGTGTTGAAATGATTTCCAAACAATCCATGGACAAAAGTCAGCACTTCTTAATCAGTCATTAGTTGGCCTGACCACCTATGTTCAACCCTCAGTCTTGATTATTCTAATCTAATTTATCTAATTTTGGCTCATTCCACACCTCTGACTTTTTGGAAACAATTTGGGGAAAGTCCATTTCTTTTCATATATTGTACTAAGCAAGGCCGATAAAGGCATCGGATGAGTTTGAAGTGAAAGAGTTTGTGAATCATGAATCAATTTGTTAATCATCATCACCTCACTAGGCCCTCTCTCAGTTTCAACATCAGCGATGATCCCACAAACATGCAGGATGAATGGACAAACATTCCCACCGACACAAGCCCATTTTTTCCCATAAGGGTGGAAGCTATTATAACGGCAATGGGAAACCTACTCTGTATTCCATTCATCCGTCCAACATGGAAGTTGATGATTAAGATTTGCTTTCGCGGGTGACATCGAATGATGTGGTGCCCCAGATCTGGTCCCCGGGACTGAGTTTGACACCTGTTCTCTTTTACCATCAATGACTCCAACTCCTTTTCTTTTACACTCTACTTTCCTATCCCTGCAGTCCCGATACTTTTGTTCGTGTCGCCAAGTTTGCTTGAAAACAAGCAACTTGAAAACCTAAATGGCCAATTTGCTCTGACGCAGCTGGAAGCTTAGCAACAACAATGC
Source organism: Hippocampus zosterae (assembly GCF_025434085.1). Taxonomy (NCBI): domain Eukaryota; kingdom Metazoa; phylum Chordata; class Actinopteri; order Syngnathiformes; family Syngnathidae; genus Hippocampus; species Hippocampus zosterae. Next base: position 11,789,135 of record NC_067463.1, on the reverse strand, counting down.
GATGGTACATGGGCGAATGAGAAGGACACATGGGATTTTCAATGGCTCTCTCCATTGAGGCCAGTTCAGTAGCTAATGGAGATTAGCACCCCGACAGCTGCTGTTCACTGCGCGTGCATACATACGTGTGTGTGTGTGTGTGCGTGTGTGTGTTTGTGTGCACTCATGATGAATCGGGTTTCTCCTCTAAAGTTACATTTGGCCTTGCATGGGGAGTAAATAGGTTTAGTCACAGAAAATCAACAGCCCCATTCAAAGGCGTGCACCGCTGACTGTTGCAGCACCTTCGAGCTCTACGTTCTGTCATAGTGCTTGGCGTTAAAACGATCTGTACATCTCAGACTGTGGGAACCAACTGCTCATCATGGTTTTTTGTGGTCTCTGGGAATAATTATGGCGTTGTATATACTGTATAGATGCATAGGTATTTATATATGCTGTAAATCCAGCTGAATGAATTTATCTGAAACAATATTGACACACACAGATGATTCTCATTGTGTGAAAGTTGTTTATGTTCTGCGGCTGCTCTGACGGTTGGCTGTGCTCGACCTGTCATGTCTGAGGTTGTGTGTCTGCCCGTGCACCGCTGTGTGCATGTTTGTGTGTGTGTGTGCGTGTGTGTTGCCCAAGCCAAGTCTTGGCATTTACTTTGCGTGTGGGCCAAAGGTAAAAATACATCCCAGCTATACTTCTCTCCACTCAGCTGTCACAGACCACCGGCCTGTGAGTGCGCAAACATACGTTTATGTAGCAGTGGTGGTGTACGTCTCAACCACTTCTTGGGGCGCATCTTCCGTGAACAAGTGTGCCTCGTCCATCCGAACAGCATTCATTGGGTGGTGGTATTTGGTCATGATCAGTGTGTTTGTATAAAATAGATTATGAAAATACGCGGAAAGAGACAACAAGTGTGCTTGCGGACAATGGGAAAAAAATGTTTGCAATCTGGCGCCTTGGCAGCCACAAAGCTGCGAGCGTATTTGTCAGACGTATGGAAGTCATTTAGTGCGCGTTTCAACCGCAAAGCTGTAGTCAATATTAATTCTTTTGTGTGTGCCTTTACCCCATGCGGCGTCTAATTATATTTTTAGAAAACATAACATGAAACCCTTGAGAATCTCTCTGTGGAAGTGGAACTGTGTTAAGTTTTCTATTGGGGTCAGATGGTATGTGCGAAGTCTCTGCTTCTTCCAGCAGTGCTGCTATATTTAAGAACACTTACTCAACCTGCTATTATGAACATTTTTGTATTCACTCTGTTAGAGCTTAAAATTGTGTGTGTGTGTGTGTGTGTGTGTGTGCGTGTGTGTGTATGCTTTTTAACCTTAGTGCAGTAGTTGTAGGCTTCATGTCCTCAAATTTCCTGTAAATTACATATCACATTCTTTTTCTTGTTTTTCTCACTACATTCAAGCAATATTTACTGTATGGAGACAATAACATATTATGGAGTCAAGCTCTCAATCTATTTAGGAAGAAAGGAATGTTTATAAGGCGGCACGGTGGTCGACTGGTTAGCACGTCCCACCTCACAGTGCGGAGGTGCAGGGTTTGATGGCCTCTGGTCTTCCTGTGTGGAGTTTGCATGTTCTCCCCATGCCTGCGTGGGTTCTCTCCGGGTATTCCGGTTTCCTCCCACATTCCAAAAACATGCATGGCAGGCTGATTGGACGCTCTAGGTGTGAGTGTGGGCGTGAATGATTGTTCATCTCTGTGTGCCCTGCGAATGGCAGGCAACCAGTTCAAGGTGTAACCCACCTACTGCCCGAAGACAGCTGGGATAGGCTCCAGCACGCCAACGAGGATAAGCGGATTAGAAAATGGTTGGATGGAATGTTCATCTCCTTTGCTACATACCCCATAATTAGACAATAAAAATCTCCCTTTCTCAAATTAGTTTACTTTATCTGATATGAGTGCAATCATTACAACTACACACACTGCACACTGCGCTATTCATCCATCCATCTATTTTCTATACTGCTTATCTTGTTCAGGGTTGTGGGTAACTGGGCCGTATCTCAGTTGACTTTGGGCGAAAGGCAGGGTACACGCTGAACGGGTTGACAGTCCATCGCAGGTGTCCTTAAGCATCATCAAACCAACACTGTACATATTAACTTTTAAAAAGTTTGTTAACGCTTTGGAGTCATGGTAACAGCACATGCAAATGAAGTCAATGATCCCTTCTGCTGGTTACCAATTTGTTTAGAATTAGAATCAAATGTTCTGATTGGAAATAAAAAATCAAATGAATCTATTCCGGAGTAAAAAAATCACCATCTTAAATACTTTATAAGCTATATGTAAGGGCAATATTTGGGGTGAGATTTGGACAAACATTTCACGGCGGCCCGGTAGTCCAGTGGTTACCACGTCGACTTCACAGTGCAGAGGTACCGGGTTCGATTCCAGCTCCGGTCTCCCTGTGTGGAGTTTGCATGTTTTCCCCGGGCCTGCGTGGGTTTCCCCCGGGTCCTCCGGTTTCCTCCCACATTCCAATAACATGGATGGTTAGCAGGCTGATGGTTGTTCATCTCTGTGTGCCCTGTGATTGGCTGGCAACCAATTAGGGTGTCCGCCGCCTACTGCCCGGAGACAGCTGGGATAGGCTCCAGCACCCCCCGCTACCCTAGTGAGGATCAAGCGGTTCGAAAGATGAATGAATGTGGACAAACGTTCTTAAGGGGGAAAGCAACCTAGCCCCTGTTAAATTAAACACCCTGTGTTGATAAATCATTTGCCGGCATGCATAACGGTTGTTCACCCTCTGAAAATGTCTGCTTGAACGTTATGGTTGGATTCTAACACGAATACGTCTTTGTGTTAATGATGGTGAATTATATTCGTTGCACTGCTCCTCCAAGCAAACATAAATCGTCATAATTGGGCCAAAATCTGAACAGCTCCTTCACACACACACACAAAAATTGACTCAGTAATTGCACAATTTCAGGCATTCCAAATGTTGGTATACATGCAATTAAGATGTCAGTTTGTCATAATATATCCATTTTTTTAAACACCTGCGTCCTAAACACACATATTTACCAATACCGCAGGGCACAGACTGCATTGGGTTTCGCACATCTGGAGACGCCATGTGGCGGGCAGCACCCCAGTAACCATGTCTCTCTGAATTTGCCATGACACACACACACACACACACACACACACACACACACACATGCTCTGTCTCTGTATTCCATTTTCGAGTGCTGAGAACCACAGCTGTGCATGTTTGCTCCAAGCGAGAGCTAAGAGACAGAAAGAGAAGGTGATTGGGTCCAACAGAGCCAGTTCATTAGATGGACTCTGTAAAACATGATGGCCCACTAAAAGATCAGCACCTTTGCCAAGAACCCGGACAACCGGCGAGCCGCTGCACAAATCACCCTTTCGGTCACATACAGATGTGTGTGTGTGTGTGTGTGTGTGTGTGTGTGCAATCCTGGACTTTATGACCATGGAACTGACGAGGTTCAATTCTGGCACCTTTTATGACGCTCTGCTTTTATTAAAACTGTAAAGTAAATGCTTGGGGATGGATTAAAGGATGGTGTGGTGGGTGAAAAGAGAACATTCTGTAATTCCGCAAATGTGGTTGAGTCAATGTGAGTGAGTTCAGATTGATGGGATGTTTGGATTTTATTGTGTGTTTGTTATTTTCCTGCCCTGCTTCATTGCAGTGTCACACTTGTCTGAGACAAGCATTGCAAGGTGAAAAAACAACAGGTTTCACCAATTCTCATCATCAGTTCTTACGCTTAAAAGGGACGCAGGTTTTTTTTCATTTTCTAAAGCATTTGCTGCGGGTGATCTGGCTCAAGGCTTACTAAGCGTATTTGACAATTTGGCAGACCGGACTCTTCCAAGCTGGGTGGCCCAGCACAGCAGAAGGAGTATCTTGGAGATGCGCCCTGGCTGATTGGTGGCAAAAAGTCCATCTTAATTTAACACCTGCTCAGACCAAGCCGAAGTGGCTGACGCAGGGTAGATAGCTGGTGCAACACAATTTATTTCATTCATATATACATGTAAACGGTGTCAATCACTGTCTTATATTTTTTAAATCATCCAGCTGGGTAGCACAGCAATGGACACACAAACAATCAGGGAGAGGGTAGGGAGCGGGTCTCCAAGTTACAAGTTCATGGTGCAAATGTGCTTAAGCCATATCAAAACTTGAATGCATGCTGCCACATTTTAATGCCTTCAAAGGAGACACTTTTAGGGCATGCTTGAAGTCGACTGTGACTACTCCAACAGAAGCGCAGCTCGCCCTCCTGCAGATTTGCCGGCACATGCTCACTCGTCTACGAAATGACCAACATTGGGTCTGACCCACCTCTGCGCAGGCTTAGGCCACGCCAAGCACGATGAAAACGGAGGCCAAAATCTACAGACAGGAAGCCCAGAGTCGAGAATTGAACTCTGAACCATAAGAATTAGGAGGCAGATGTGCTCCCCACAAAGTCCCTGTGCTGCTTTTAGAGGATGTGTTTGTATATAAAAGTCTTACTACTTTGACAATGCAATTCATACTTTTGTAATCTCAAATGTCCATGTGAAATGATATCCACCGCACATGTCAGCGGAGCGCAGTTTTCCTCCACCTTGATCAAATTCACCAAAAATTGCATTTCGAACCTGCTCCGAGCTGGTCTGAAGTCAACTTTATTTTCCGTCACCAAACTGTCAATTGCACTCAGGGCGTGTAAAACCAAACTCCATTGGTCCACCTGAACACGCAGCGTGTTGCGCTGCGGTCTGCCAAATTCCCAAACGCGGTAAATTAGACGTGCCCCAACATGAAACTCAAGATGTTTATACACCGAATGCACATGCGCCGTCTACAAAATCAGAGATCAACGTGTGTGTGTATGTGTGTGTGTGTCAGTGTGAGATGTATGTTTGTGCATGTAATAACATTTAATCCTCAGTTAAACTGCCATGATGAGGCTTTACCAAGCAGCATTGTTGCTTAGCAGCCTAGTAGGTTGTGTCTTTGTCTTTTGTAAACCCTGATACACACACACACTCACACATACATACATTTAAGGCACACACACTCATGCACTTGCCACCTCGGTCGAGACGACAAGTTCTGCACAATGATTCGAAGAGTGCAAACATTTGGGAACAAGTGGGTCTTCCAGGCGTGTCGACAGTTAACTAACATGGAGGAGGAGAATGAGGAGAAAGGAAAATGGCGGAGGTCAGATGTAGAGAAAAGCTCTCTTCGTAAATAATGTTTTTTGTAATTCATAGAAAATAAATCCAGTGCTTTTAGTTGCCACAGTGACGACAGCCTCTTGGGTCCGAGAGAGGTGAAAGGTGAAGAATGTCCTAGTCAGGAGATCTCAGCAGGAGGTGGCATGTCCAAGGTGGGAATGTCCTTCTTAGCATTTACCTACAATAACGATGACAAAATTCAACATATGTGGGTAAAATACGTTTATATTATGTGGACCCCAAAGAGCATTTTGATAATAAAGTAATTAAGATATGATTTTCTTTAAGGGGGTGGGGGCAGGGCATTAATGGACATGAGAGCTAAAGAAGAGAGGAAGTGGGACGTGTATGTGTGTGTTTATATATATATAGTTTATAGTTTTTCAAATTTTATTTCGACGTTGCCCGATATCCTTTACACTTGACAGCATTACTAATGTTCCTCAGTGTGATGAATGGAGATATATTTTAGCGATTGTTTTCATATGACACAGTACATAAACATGTCACCGTGACCATCCAAGGAAAGGATTTAAATTCCCCTAAACATCTCAGTCTCGTTCCCATTGTGAACACGAACTTGCGCCAACTCACCATTTCAGCATTCAGGACGATTTCCTGCCCCACTCCTATTTCTTTGAATGCACTTTCACAGAGATAAAAATTCTCCTGCACACACTCCCATAAAACAATAGAGTTCTTTTCACATCTTCCCAGCAGATGCTTTCCAACAGTCCAGAAGTCATTCTGACTCAGAGGAAGCATCCAACTGAACTGGGAAATACTTTTATTTGTTCCACTTTTTTTTTTTTTTTTAAAGTTGAGGTACTTCCATGCGACCTGTTCTCACACGAGGAATCACCTTGAGTGCAAACAAGGGCTTACAACTGCGTGAAGGTGCTGAGTGTCACTGAGTCATTCATTTGCCTTTGCATGAGTAACATGATTGACGTCTGAATTGCTCAAGGCCACTCATTCCTAAGAAGTGATTTTTACCATTCATATCCTGACACAATGCTGCAATTCATTCTCAAGGGATTCAGAAAAGGCCTTTGCCAAAGCCGCAGTGGCATTATTGAGATGGCGCCCGTACAAAAGATTGTTAAACAGACAAAATGTGAACGTGAACTGAAAAGGCCTTGCTTGAATTTGATCACAGCCAGAACAAACTTGTTTCTGAATGAGCCGAACGAAGCGCAGTCAGATAGGAATGACCACCATCTGTTCTTGAATCAACAGAATTCCAAAGGCAGATTGGATGCGTAAAATCAAGTTCTTAATATTATCTTGTCTCTTCATTTAGTGCCGCCCAACAAAATTCCGGGACTCTCATATGACTGTTACTGCGTCTTGCAATCAGATGCTCACAAGAGATAGATTTTTTCAAGTACTTGGCTTATTTCTCCCATGGGAAATAATGGAAATGAAAATAATCAGTTCCAAAATGAAACTTTTACCATCACGGTGTAACATTTTAGCATTCTTAACTGCCATGTGGAAATGTAACCCCTCTTGAAAAAAAAATGACACATTGATACAATATGTGTACATTCTGTTCTTGTTCGTGCATTTCTCAAAATCACCATATTTCACTTTTGTGTTCAGTGGTTTGGCCAACAAAAATCAGGAAAAATAAAATACAATGTACAAATGATTTCTGCGCCATTTGACATTACATGAGATTTTTTTTTCCTTGCAATTTTATGTATGATTTGGTGTGTGGCTTAGTTCAGTGATCCCCAACTAGTGGACTGTGAGAAATCATCAGCTGTACTGTGGGTAGTTTCACTTAATTGATCCAAAAATCATGTATTTGCTTCAAATAATGTATCTTTGCTCAACTATCTATGCCAGTGACGTATACTGGCACACAGAACAATTCTATGCTCTTCCACTAGATGGCAGAAGATAGATAGAAGATCGATGAACGTCTGTTTCCTTTTTGTGCCTTTTATTGTTGCTGGCCTCTATCGTGGTTGAAAGACTGCTTTTAGTCCATACAACTGTCAACTGGACATTTCAGTTTACAAATCATATTGAAAAGAGCTGCAAAGCAGTGTGGGCTGTCGTTACAAAAAAAAAATCCTTTGAATGTCCAATATCCAAACTGAATTGTTTGAGTGACAGATTATGTAGAAAATGCACCACACGATCAAAGTAATCTTGCCTACAACGAACACAACATGCCGCCAATTTGGCACGGCACATCAATCAATAACCTGTTGGGTGTGTGAGTGTCAGAGGTCGGTAGCTCACAGGTGAAAGGTCTTGGGGAGCATCCAACGAGATCTCCAGGATAATGAACATGCCAGGCAGGAGTGGTGGCAAGAAGCAACGAATTATACTTCGAAAAAGGGGGACACCAACAGCGAGGATGGAGGGAAGCCAGAATGACTGATGGCTATTTAACGCAGAGATTTGAGATGTGTTTGCTGTCTTAAATGGTGTGGAAAAGAAAAAAGAATAGCGGAGGAAGACAATGAAGCGATGACACAAGTTTTTTGTACATTGTGAGTGAGCTGTGAAAGGGATATGCAGAGAAAGTCAAGAAAGAAGATGAGAAGGAGGTGAAGTTTTATCAGCCATCACTGGAGATAGCAGATAGTGTGTTATACACAATAACTCAGGTGTGTGTGTGTGTGTGTGTGTGTGTGTGCGCGCGCGAACAAATATTTGTGAGGTCGTGGAAATAATCCAGACTTGCCTCACTGGCGTGTTATTTCATTGTTATTTTTATTCCTGTGTGTGGTGGCTCCGCCCACCAAGTGTCAAAATCACGTTTCTGTTCCATGTCGAAAACCTGTTTGCCAATTAATGCTCTGTGCTTAACTTCATCATGCAAGGAAGGCGGTAGAGGTAGACGGCAGCAAAATGTGCGCGTCTCCCCCTGGCCGACCTCCCTCTGCAGGTATGGCTCCGTGCGCGGCGCGTGTTGATATATCTGTGTCCCCGCTCGATGAGTTATGGGCGGGATTATGTTGTAATCAGGACAATTTATCATGCACAGCTCCTCGACTCGCCCAAATCACATCCACTCAGCAGTATTGACCTCGGCATTATAGCTCTGGTGCTCGAATAAAGTGTTGAGATTGTCTTTTAAATGACCAAATCCTCAGTGTGTAATCAGTCAACGCTTTTACATTTAGGCTAGATCACAAGATGTCATATTGCATCAGCTGCTATCCTAACTCAAAGCTATTCTGATTCTTAGTCACAGAAGCTGTTGTATCCCACAAAAATGCTATAACCATACATTAGGAGTTATCATCCAGCGACTTTTGCACAGGACCCCATAAAGCGGAATATTCCTGCAAAATACTGTAGTAGTTCCAATTTCTGGTGTGATATATAAAATATGTTACCCTGCCTGAACCCAGCCTCATATTTTACATTTGGAAAATTTCGCACACTGCCAAAGATAAATGGCACCAAAAAAAAAAAAAAAACGGTTGGCGTCGGGCTGAATCTTCACACCTCCAAAATATTTCAGGATTCTCCCAAACCGGCGCGTTTGTTCAACTAATAGAATTGCATCGTCAAAAAGAGCAAGTGATTTTCAACACTTTAAATTGGTCAATATTTTGCAAATGGACTGACCAATAGTATGAATTTCTGAAATTGTTTTTTTAACATCCAGAAAAATGGTGGCAGGGACGAGAGGAGAAAGGGGAGAAATCGTTCCATTGATGTCAATCAGTCAGCAGACCTAACATGGCCGCCTCTCTCCGCCCGCGGGTGCCGGCCTCCTCCCTTTCCTCTAATCCTCCATCTTGGCTATACGTCAAGCCGCCTTGTCCAGTAGCACAATATCCCCCCTCCAGGGCAGGCAACTGCATCGCCTCTCTGGCTCCATTAGTGCCACTCCACAGGCATAGTCGGCATTCTCCAGCGGGACCGTCATCGCCAGCCATTGGCACCCACCCCTGCCCCCCATCCCTCTCAAAAGATCCCTCATTCTCCTCCTTGGTCACTCTCATCTTCTTCCTCTCCATCGCTCTCCTCCATCCATCCATCTTCTTTCTCTCCCCTCCATCTCACGCGTTGGTTTGGAGAGGCTTATGCAACACCCTCATGCAGAGTAACAATGCAAAAGAGGAAACTGGAAGCTGACCGGTGATCCCTCCCTGCGATGTCGCTCACAAGTTTTCAAGTCTCTGGCATTATTTCGGCCCGATGCCGAGTGTGTTTTAATTGACCACGGCGACTTAGCCTCATTAAAACGCATCATGAGGCCAGGATGAGAGCTGTAGCACATACCCTCACCTCCCCTTCCCCGGCAGAATGCGATGCTTTTGAATAGGAAGGAGAAGATCAGTGCTGTGAGAAGAACAGAGAAAGCGTAGCTGCGCAACAGAGAAAGCGTAGCTGCGTAAATGTGGCTAGCGTCTAAATGACAGCTTCCACCTCAGAGGTGTTCTTATCCCATTATTGCTCTCTGTCATTTCGACGGCCACGCAGAGTGTGCACCAACCCACCAAGTACGACCCCCCTACCCCCACCCCAATTCAACGGCTTGTTCTTAAAGGACGCTGACCTCGCTACAAGTGCCTGACACAAAAGTACTCTGCAACAAACACGCATGCATGCACACGCGTACTTACACACATGCCAACAAGATTGGGTAACTCCGAATAAAATAGATGCTATCTCAACGAGTGATCCAATAAACTATGCAAGACAAGTTAAGACTCCGATCATTCCCCGCGTTCTCGCACTAATGCCATCAGGTTTGTTGACTTGTTTCTATAGTAAGCTATTCTGCAATACCTGTGATTTTTTTTTCTTTTTCATAATGCAAAAATACTCCAACAATCAAGTCAGAGAAATGGTAGAAGACTATAGAAATGTATCAACTATGTCAATACCGTTTGGAAAATACAATGAAGTTGTAATATTAGGGGAATAAAGTCGTAAGGTTAAGAGTATGTATCCAATGTATTTTTTTTTCAATTTTACAGGAAAAAAAGGTGTCAAAAAAATTATAATTTGATTAGAACTGAATTATGAGAAATTCAACTGTCAAAATGTTCCAACAATTGAAGTGACATGTCAAGATTTTTTTTTGTTTACTCAAATAACGGCACAAGAATTGTGACAAATAGTTGTACAATTTCTGCAACAAATCCCACCGAATACATTCATCAGACCAAAGTCAAAAAACATCTACGCGGAGTAAAAAAAAGGGACTGTCGAAAGCTGTAATCCTCTGGCAAATCCTAATATTGAAGACCCGTCTTGCGGTGGCTGAACCGTTTAGTAACCCTCAATAATTAAAAAAAAGAAACTCTGATCCAAGTATTCCCTTGAACCTACTTGGCCTGCGAAACATTTCTCTCAGACACACACACACACACGCAGACTCGTACACCACAGTGGACTTCAGTCATCCGCCCACCCTTGTTTTAACGAGGGACTTCTTCAACTTTATGACTTACAGCACGATGGAAATACAAAGACGGATCCTCATCCTTCGGGGAAATTCAATTACGGACAATTGGCAGGCGTGCAGAGAGGAGGGATTGTAGGAAGGAAGGGAAGAGGGTGTGTGTATCTGTGCGTGCAGAGAGGAGGGATTGTAGGAAGGAAGGGAAGAGGGTGTGTGTATCTGTGTGTGTCTGTGTGTGCGTATGCGTTATGTTCAGGTCCCTTCCTGTTCCTGGGTCAGATATTGAGGCCTGTGTCTTGACAGCTCATTGGCAGACGCTCTTCTTCGCACACGAAGAGGAATTCTATCAATCCGCTCCTTTGAGACGAGGATAAATAAACGATGAATGCAATTTTTTATCATCATTGAAGCTGTCAAACAAGTGGCTGTAACATTTGCCCTCCATCACTCCTTACTTCTCAGCCACAGAAATACTTTGTACTTCTGGTCACTTGCAATCATTAGTTGTTTAGATTGCAACTTGGACTCTGCCTCATTTCGTTTTGGCGCGGCGACTGGCGAAAAAGTGATAATAATGATGTGTTTATGCTTTGCTCTTTGGGTCTTCCTTCAATTCCCTCTTTGTTTAGTTCAGTCTCCTTTCATTATTCGTTTGACATGTGTGTGTGTGTGTGTGCGCGTGTGTGTCTGTGTGGGTGTGTGTGCAATAATGGAGCATATCGCCGACTTTAACGAGGCAAAAAAAATCAAATAAACAATAGATGGTGTCGTGCAACGAGGAGGGTGGGCTCTTCCGGTATTGCTGAAGTCAGCCGTGAGATTTTGACACCTGCAGGTCGATAAATATGCCGGTTTTACTGTAATGTGCTTGAAAAAGAGACAGCGCCATGATGTCAGCCTGTTTTACGAGTCTCATAATTACAGTAGAAGGAAGAGCCCTGAGCAAGTGGGAAACTGTCTGTGTGTGTGTGTGTGTGTGTGTGTGTGTGTGTGTGTGTGTGTGTGTGTGTGTCCAATAGTTAGCAGAGTGATACTTTCCTAGATGCTATATTGACCTGCAAGGTAACATTTGTTTTGGATGATGACCATTCATGTTGATTCCATTTATTGATCGGTGGAGGTAGTCCGTCTTTAATTGTGTTGTCTTCCCCTCCCCGAGGTGATTGTTCACGGTCATTGCTTCGTTTGCAGGATTACCCCACCCAAGAGTGAAACTATATCACCGTATCCAATCCATCTGTGTTTGAAAGCTGTCTTCACTGAAATATTCACAGCATGAAACGCATGAGAAAAGTGCGTCTTTTTTGACAAGGCAGCACATGTGTTTCACATTCGCTCCTCGTACAATGACTTTCTCAGCCTCGGCTGCTTTATGTCAAAGTTTCATCCCCCATTTGATTAAATAGCGATTGGAAAGAATAAGGTGATTTCAGAATCGTTCCGTTAGTCTTGTCTTGTTTCACGACAGACACATTTGATCAAATTTAACTTGCATTTAACACTGCTCAACAATTTTTAATTCATTTATTTGTTTTAATATAGAAACATGTTAGAAAGTTAAGCTGTTGCGGGTTCAGATCGGGGCTCCGACATTCTTGTGTGGGGTTTGCTTGTTCTCTCGTAGGTTTTCTCCATTTACTCGGGTTTCCTCCCACATTCCATACACGTGAATGTTGCATTCCATGAAGACTCTAAATTGTCCCAGCCAGATCCTATCCAAGCTGATTTTGTGCCAGAGGCGGGATACAACTTGGACTGCTCCCCAGCCACCCAACGGCACATATTATAGACAAAGAATCATTTATGCTCACACCTGACGACAAGTAAAAGTCTTTAAATAAACTAACATGCATATTTGTGGAATGTGGCAGGAAGCAAGAGTACCCGCAAAAAATCCACACCGTCATATAGCGAATGGCGTTTCCTTTCAGCAGGTGCACCTGTTCCGCGTTTCCCAATCAAAGTCTCGCCTAGTACTGAGGTAATGTCAAGTTTCCAAGTCCCCGTCGGATTATTGACCTTGCTCACTCTTGTGATATCTTTCATAGTCGCTCTCGTTAGAACTTTGTCCTTTCATGAATCCGTTTCACGTATTCATTTGAATTGAATAGAAATAAATGTCTTTATACTGCCGGAAAAAATCATGCTCATGGTTGTATTGTTGTGTTGTGTGAACTCAGTGGAACACGATGAAAATGGGGGAGAGTGAAGGAAGGTTGAAAGGGGTGGGGTGGGGGAGTGACTTGAGGGGGAGGGGTGAGGAGGAGAAAAAAAGGTTATTAACCGCTTTATGGCCTGAAAACCTGCATGTACGGACAAAACCCTGAGCTGTGTGTGTTTGTGTGCGTGTGTGTGTCTATGCGCGTGTGTCTGTGTGTGCGTGTGTGTGTGTGCTCGCGTGAAATGTTCGTGATGTCACCATGACAAGGCTTATTTGAACTGAATGCAAATGCGCATGCGCGCGTGTGTGCATGTGCTTGCATGTTTGCGTGTTGCTTCCAAGAGCATATTTTAAGGTCACGTCTTGAAATGTCTTGTGCGCTCCCATCATCTCCAGCTTCCTCCTCCAATCGTCACTGTCCCACAATCATCTCATTCGGGAGATAGAGGCCAACAGACTGTCTTGGCTGGTTCCACTTTTGAATCTTAACCTTCTCTTCTAAAGTCATCTCCCATGAATTTAAACGATGACATTGAACTCTTGTGCTATTCCTTTCCCGCCTTCTCACAGGTGATGTGTTGATGGCGGTGAAGGCTGCTCGTCAAGCAGAATGCATGCTTCTAATTGAATTGTGCGGGGGGGGTGAGGGGGGGCAGGGTGGTGGCAGAACAGCTGTTTCCATGGTGGCAATTAAGCACTCTGAGGTTTCAGATCAAGCCTAATTAGCTTTCAAAAATGAAAGACAGACTGATGAGCATGACTGGACCAGACCATTATTGTGTGTGTGTGTGTGTGTGTGTGTGTGTGTGTGTGTGTGTGTGTGTGTGTGTGTGTACTGTATACATGCGCACATGTGTGTTTGAAAATGAATGTGTCCTTTCTCTTTGACAAAAATGTTCAATAGAGTATTCCAACAAGTTATATTACTACTCAAAATAGTTATTCATGCATACTTTGCAATGGTGTGCTGAGAGAATTTGTGATGAGTGATTCTTAATTGTTGTCACCCTGGGACTCGCATTTTCCAATTGTTGCAAAGCCACAACCCAACTTTTATAGAAGTAAAAAAAACAACACATGTGGAGTATATTTTCAAATTATTTTTGTTTAACTAGCTGCCTGCGGCCCACTTTTGGATCCCAAGCCAACGGTTGAGAATCCTTTTTTTTTTCTTTCTTTTGAGTAAATGAACTGAGGGCCCAATTACAATGAATTAACTAAGTTAATGAATCATCCCATATCATAACAATCCTCAGACACCAAATAAATTTGCTGAGGATAAAAATGACACCCAAAAACATGTTCCATAATATTGGAATTGGAATAACAACTCAGTGAAATGAGTGCATTAATAGTGAGGCAAAAGCTCAGAGCATGCTTTTAGTCCCCTTTTTCTTAAAGCAACTGCCTATTTTTTGGAACATTTTAATTGAGGAAAAAGTCATAAAAACGTTTTGTGCGTAAAGTGGTCGAGGCAGCAACATTGCTGAGGTTCAGCGATTGAAAGTCAGCTTTGGGCATCCTGTGTGGAGTTTGCATGTTCTCCCCCACTCTCTTGTGGGTTTCTTCCGTTTACTCAGGCTTCTTCCCGTATTACCAAAAACCTAACCCATAACATTCCGAACCCTAATTGGAAAAACATACATGTTAGGTTAATTGAAGATTTTAAATTGTCCAAAGGTGGGGGAGTGCAAGTTTTTACCACAAAGGAATGTGATCTCTGCTACTGGCTGGTGACCAACTCTGGTTGTACGCCATCTCTTGCCCAGAGTCAGTTGGGTTAGGCTTGCGCTCACCCGCAACCCTACTGTGGATACATACACCTTATAGAAAACAGCTGAATGGATGGATTGTGTTTCTCCAAGTAATATGTAAAACTTGACAGAGTACAACAGACGTAGATAAAGTGACACATGAGCGATGTGAGGTCGGACACAGTTCGTTGTTTAGGTGCACTGATACGCTTCTGATTTGGAGGCGTTTTGCATAAAAGACAAATGTCACAGAAATGTCAAAATAAGTTCATCTTTGTTATGAAGAAAAATGATAACAAATGACAGTCGTGTCGTGCAGTGAGTCAGGTTGCAGAAATGTGTCATGCCTTTCATAATTTCATGATTGGTGATTGTCATTCAAGTTTATAAAAGGAGGATTATAACACGGGCGGCCCGGTAGTCCAGTGGTTAGCACGTCGGCTTCACAGTGCAGAGGTACCGGGTTCGATTCCAGCTCCGGCCTCCCTGTGTGGAGTTTGCATGTTCTCCCCGGGGTGGCGTGGGTTTTCTCCGGGTGCTCCGGTTTCTTCCCACATTCCAAAAACATGCATGGCAGGCTGATTGGGCATTCTAAATTGTCCCTCGGTGTGAGTGTGGGCGTGGATGGTTGTTCGTCTCTGTGTGCCCTGCGATTGGCTGGCAACTGATTCAGGGTGTCCCCTGCCTACTGCCCGAAGACGGCTGGGATAGGCTCCAGCACCCCGCAACACTAGTGAGGATCAAGCGGTTCGGAAAATGGATGGATGGATGGATTATAACACTGTGGCCGCTATTTTTGTGCCCGGTGCAAGTGTAGCGCAAGATGCATTGGACATCTGCACAGGGGTGGTCTAGGCTGAGTTTTGGTATTTTCACACCCATCTTGGCGCAGTGAAAGACGTTCGTTTTCCGCCGTTGTGGGTGTGAATTGCCAATTGAAACTGTTGCTCTTATGTCACAAAACACAAACAGAACCGTGTGTTGCTTGCTAAGGTCAGTGCTTGTGAAGTTCACCAAAGTCATATGCATAGCATGACATCAGCCATTTTGTCTGACCTGAGATTTCTTTCCCCTGGAATTCATATTAAAATCTATAATATACAACCGCGGGGACTTAGGAATTTATAGATTCTACTGTATGACTAACTTCCTTCAGCTTGCATCCCTCTGCTTTCTCTTTCTGGGCGCCAACAGCTCAACAGTCACTGCAGGGGAGGCTGTCAGCTCTGCTATTCACAACTCAATGATAGAAAGCCCACTGTGCGCATGTGCATGCATGTTTACGCTGATTGCTATGCATTACCGAAGTAAGGCGAGCCGCCATTAAAAGCTTGGAAAGTGTGGGGCAGCTTAGAGCTGTGACTATTAGGCTGAAAGTTTCCGGTGTTGGCAAAACACAGGGGAGCGGTGAGGCAGATGTTAGTGAGACGTGTGTATGTGTGTGAGGACGAACAGTAGCAGGTGGGAAGTTTTATTCACCCTACTGGCCCACACTCAGGGTCTCATGTTGGGGATGGGGGATTGTGGAGCCATCGAAAGCTCAGCTGTTCTTGTGTTGTAATTACACGTGTGAGTAACACTGGGACACCTTTTAGAAGTACATAATACACTTTAAAATTAGATTCAAACACGCTCATAAAAATCTCGTTATAGGCTCTTTTTTTGGTAGCTTTTGTGTGAAAACAGTTTTTAGTTTTGTGAATCACTACTGTAGTCTTGTAAGGACTACTGCAAAATGATATGTTTGTAGTTCCCACAAGTCTATGCTTCCAAGATAAGACAGTTGGGAGTGACAGCAGCTTGTGAGGAGAGCCAGGTTGTGGGCTACCAGTTACGATAAAACTACTGTAGTTAACGCGCGGGCAGTTTCATTGCATTTGAACTACATTTCCTCTTGAAAAGAAGAGCAAAAGAGCTATTCAAGATTGTGTTATGTATTTTCCTCTGGTATACATGCTGAATATTGGTGACAAGCCATTGCACCTCCAGAAATTGAAGAAATGGGAGAGAAAATGGAGTTGATGGAACCAACCATCTGGTGTATCAGGTTTGGTTGAGTTCCTTCTAAATCATCACCTAAAAGATTGCTGCCATTTTTTGCTAAAGCTGATTGCTAATCTGGTCACGTGTACACCAAGCTAAAATCAAGCCGCGGGAATATGAGGTTCCCAACCTGGCGGCCCAGTCGGGCAGGTTTGCCGAGACCAACATAAATAAGAGTCACACACTCCAGCTAAGACAAAAGATGGCCCAAGTGGCTCTTGGGGAAAAGAAGGATGACGGCAAAAAACAGAAAGGACAGAGTGTATGTTATTAAATTCTCTTCGTGAGGTCAGTGACTCTGAGGCTTTTAGTGGCTGCTGGGAGCATTCTCCTCTAACACACTGTCTAATTGGTTAACGACATTTGTCATAACATGGCTCTGGCATCCTTCATCCCTGCCTTCGTGTTGTTTGCCTCTCTCCATTTCTCAGAGAGAAGACGTTTGTGTCGTCACGCTGCACTTCATTCTTCTTCCTTCACCTTTATCCAATCTTTAGCTTGGGACGAGTATTGATTGAAGGAAGGCAAAACTATCTATCTATGTCCCCCGTCCCCTGTGTTTTGTTCCTTTAAGAGATCAATACATGTGTGATGGTTCAAAGTTACCCGTGTTCAGTTTTGATGAATATCGCTAATACTTTCATGCTATCGCCTAACCTTCATTTACGTTGAGGCCATCCGTCAAGAAATCTAAACATGAATGAGGTGGAGGTTGGAGAGTGAGTAGGGCGCGGCCCAACAAAGAACACAACAAGAGTTGATGCAGATTTGATGAGTGCAGTATTGTGTCATTTCTCAGTGACTAATTCATGAATCTTAATGACCGAAGCCAAGTGTGTGACGATGTCTTGAACATCAGTCGATAGTTTTGAATACTAAATAGTCAGGCAAATGCATACCTGTCAACTTTTCGGAGTGCCAACCTGTATGAACAACCCAAAAAATCTTTATAAAGAGCAAAAAATCCTTATAACATACCGAAGCATTTTATAAGTCAAAATAACGACAGAACCACCCCCCCACCCCACCACGAAATGTTCAATGATATTTATTGTAGATCTCCATAAGACAATGTCTGGTTAATGTCTAATCAACCATCACTGGGTGGTACCACCACACTACGGTTCACTTAGATTACGAAATGTCCTTGCATACCTATTTGTCATGTCCTTGTTTACGATGATACTAATGCAGTGGTATATACCGGAGACAAATTCCTTGTGTGTTCTACATACTTGGCCAATAAAGATGATTCTGATTCTGATTCTACTTAGTGGCATTACTGTGTTCAGAGTTGTATTCCTGCGTTACTTTTTTCACCAACTCCAAATCTTTTGGAGTTGGTGAAAAAAAAACCGAAAATTTTCAGAATCCGTATGATTTGTGCGATACGGCCATATACGTAGGTTTCACCACAAAATCTGTATGAACTATGGCTAAACCGTATGAGTTGACAGGTATGTAAATGTTAAAATGTACAACAACAATTTTGCAATTCCCTCATGTTTCTTTTTTAATCCATTAAAAAAATCGTGGTTGGAAAAATAAGTGTCTGGAATTGTCTATTCCTATCTGTGGTAATGATACAATGTGCAAAAATGATGTTTCATGAGTAGCACAGCATGGTTGATATATCATTGGAAAGCTGAGATCATTCTCTTTTTGATGTTGCCAATAACGTGTTTCTTAATTTGGGTCACTGTGAGTCAATTTGCTACGGTGGATCACAATTGTATTTTCACTCATGGGGGCAAAACAAAAAAAAAAACAAACGCAAAGACCCCAGGGCTGTGCTTTGGGCAGCCATGTTTGCCGAAGCAACACTTTGTGCCATATGACATCAAACGAACAGCTTCAAAATCATGTTAATTTTAAAGTGGCTTGTCACAAGGTAGACTGCATCTTTGTCGCTGCCTTAACGAACTTGGATCACGTTCTTTCGTTGTCTGTAACATTGGTAGACCAGGCAGGAAACATATCATGTTCTCTTAGCACGAGCATTACTCTTTGGAGCCTGTGATTAGTCCCTGTGTAAACTAAAACTGGTAGGGGGCTTTAAGTTTCCGCTCATGCAAGTCCGTCCGTTTCAGTTCGTCTGTGTGTCTGTCTGGACTTTAGTTACCCAAGAAGCCTGCACCAAAAATAACAACACCCTGTCAGGCCTCTTGCAGCTCCCGTCTCACATTGCCCATAAACTTAACAGCTCACCGCTTTGCCTGCTTCAATGTACACACACACACACACACACACACACACACACACACACACACACACACACACACACACACACACACACACACACACACACACACACACACACACACACACACACCAGGACCAACACGTTCTGACTATACACAGTCAACTTTTTGATTTCGGGTGCCTGTTTGGTCCATATAAATGTAATTCACTCATGAGTGACAATCCATAGTGCAAGTTAACAGCTCATCTTTGTTTCTTGTTTGCGAGACTGATTCAACACTCATCCCCCTTCCTGAGACCCCAATTTCTAACCAACCCCCTCGAACCCTTGGGGCTGGCAGCAGTGACCCATATGTGGCATGAAGCGTCAGATATACATCTGAACCCCCTAACGCAGTGTACACCCACAATGCACATTCACGCGCGCGCGCACACACACACACACGCACACTTACGCAAACGCACACACTCTGTTCTCTCCCCAAGGAGGCGTAACAGCAGGCTCCACACGTTTTCTTCCTGTAGCATGTATTGATGCTGACATGCTTCCATTCACTCAATTGCACACACACATGCGCACTCGATGTTTTTGTGAGGACACTTCCGAAGCATCGCACAACTAACCCATCGTGTCGTAAATGATGTTTTAAGCTGCATCTCTGATGAAAAGATGATGAAAGCGCAACAGAAAGCCACACTTGGACGGTATAAAAGAGGCTAATGGTTTTAGCGCAGTAGAGCCTCTCATATGTCATAATCTTGTCATGATACTTTCCTAATCCTGCTCTAATCCACTTCCCCACTGGACAAATAAAATGAAGCTTAACTCTCCCCGTGTCTCCGTTACAAAAGCATCTTCTCGCTGTGTGTGTCGTAGCCGTCCCCGGAAGATGCTCTTTTGTTGTGAGCGTGTAAATACAACAGAGTAAATACACGGAATGCAAACAAAGAAGCAACTGTTTCTACCCTGACACAACAGCGACGTCCAAACAGACAACACACACGCTTGCATCTCGGAGCAGATGGCGGCTGCTGGACAGTACGTGCGTGTTTGCACGCGGATGATCATTCATATGCACAGTGGAAATTAACATAGCTAAAAGCTGCTTGTGCATATGTGTGTTTGTTAGTGTGTCAGTCTTTGATTAGCACTGCGTCGTGGGACGAAGGGGGCCGAATGGGAGACCATTTGGCGAGTCTGTGTGTTATGAACATAAGCTCCACTGACTACGGCACGAGGAGGCAACGCATAGAACAGCTTGACTTCGTTCCCTTCAAATATTGCGGTGGACCAACTCCGGCGGTTAGGGTTAGGGTAACCCTTTCAACTATGACAAAAGTCAACCTGTCATGGCCTACCTTGTGCGCAGAGAAAGCAAAAGCCAAATGTGTTTTTCATTCTTCGCATGGCAGCGTTTCGTTGGCGCATTGTGTGCTTACTAAAATGATGCCTTGTTTCAAAGGTTTGATACAAAAATGCATTTTCGTATCAAAAATGTATTGAAGAGTTCAGCAAAACCTAGAGAACCAAGAGAACTACCATTTTTTTCAAATTGTTGAAAGGTTTTCTTATTTGTGTGAAGAGTTTTGAAAAAAATAAAATAAAACAGTCAATAGTTACAAAAAATTGACTTAAGTAATCAGAAAAAAACCCCCTCTAATACATAACTGTAATTGACCATTAGAGGTGAGGTGAACATTTTCGTCTGGAGTGTCGCAGCTGTGAAAATGAGGAAATGAGGTTAAAGAGAAGCGCATGTGTAATGGGGGCAGGACAAAGAAGTTGGGATGAAAGAGGCTTACAATAAGGTAGCATGAAAAGGCTGCTGGGAAGTTTTTTTTTCGCGCTACAGGAAGCGATGATCTTAAAAGATGCACAAAAACTGGGTGTGTGTTTATATAAGTGCA
Organism: Hippocampus zosterae; assembly: GCF_025434085.1. Classification (NCBI taxonomy): domain Eukaryota; kingdom Metazoa; phylum Chordata; class Actinopteri; order Syngnathiformes; family Syngnathidae; genus Hippocampus; species Hippocampus zosterae. The sequence goes on along the minus strand of NC_067463.1, from coordinate 11,768,443 downwards.
AGTTTGTACTCCTGCCCCGGAGCTTTGGGCCACTAATGGCCAGTACAGTCTTTGTTCCCGAGTTGCGCTTTTGAGCTCCCCTGCGCAACAACGAGCCTCCGTGACTGCACTCGTGTCAGCGTGCGTATTTTGACTTTGTGTATCAGCTTGTGGTGCTTGATTGCCATCGCTCAGAGTCAGACTCTTGTAGGTCATTGGCTAACTGTTGCCCTGGGAGACGAGTCAGCCGGCCATGATTGGCAGTTGACGCTAATGTGCTCTGACAGCCTTGTTAGTGCAACCTGATTGGTCAATTAGTAACATCACTTACTATGAAACCCCCAGAGAAATATAGAGAAAAAGCACAGCGATACAACTCTCTCCACTCCAATCAAATGCATTACGACAAGTCCTTTTTATTTGACTTTTTTTTTTATATTTGTGGAATCATGATTGGGTTTGTTGTTTGTCGCACTGCAGAGGGGATGTCGACAGCTAAAAAGTAATAGAAAGAGTGGGGATTTCATTTTGTGAAGACAATCGCAATGTCTACTAATTATGGATGTGTTCCACAAGAAAACATTCACTAAGTAAATACCACATGTTATACCAAGTCAAGAAATCCATCGGTATTCCTGTCAGCGAGAGAGCTAGCGCTTATTAGCTCTGCTGCATTGTTTAAAGGGCCACACCGAAAAACGGATGAAAAAATTGCTTCAAAATCGACTATATAGCACAGGTACTTCAATATAGGCAAGGGAACACTACATTTTGATAATGAAGTCATCATTTTACAAGATAAAACTGGTTAGCGCCTTCTCTTCTCCGAGCATTCCGGCTTCCTCCCATATAGTATTACAAAAACATGTATGGCACTCAAAATTGTCTCTAGAGCGCAGATGGTTGTTTGTCTATATGTGCCCTGCGATTGGCAGGCAACCAGTTCAGGGTGTCCCACGGCCTACTGCCCAAAGACAGCTGGGACAGGCTCCAGAACCCCCCACGACCCTTGTGAGGATAAAGCGGATCAGAAAAGGGATGAATTGAGACGGTTGGGGAGCTTGTGAAGTTACGGTTTTTGTCACATTGTACCATCAACACTATAAACGGTTCAGTGGGATTCTGAAAATGTTTTTGTATTCTTTTACCAAATATTTAATTTGATCGCCTTAAGATTACAGTACTGTATATGGCAGGTTGAGAGCGCGAGGCCGGGTGGGGGGAGAGTACGAAAGAGAGAGAGGGTCAGAGTGACCTAAGTTGCCAAATTGTAGCATTTAGGTTTGCATGGGAATTTTGACATTCGCAAGTTGAAGATGAACTTTTTCTCATAAATGTACAGCTGCACTGTGTCGCCCACTCCAAGTCTTTTCTTGAACACCTTACAGAAAGTGACAACTGCAGTCCTCTTGCCTGGCATTGTAGCATTTAATAAAGTTGTCTTATTTTGAAGGTCAGCCGCTTAATGAGCTTGTGATGCGCTCGGCCCTAGCTGAGCCAATTGGCCAGCTAATAAAGTTATATTGGGGGGGGGGGCGGCTGACCTGCTGGTTGCACAGAAATGCCACACTGCATGTGAGTTAATAAAGTTCTGCATGTGGTTTGAATGACGACAATGCAGTTACTATGGATGCCGCCGCGTGCTGATGTATTATTACAGGAGGCATGTTCAATGTGGGAATTTGTTCAACAATTCAGAATAGCCTAAACTCGATGACTCTCACTCTTTCGGCCACACACAAACAACATTCAAGACTCTCTCTTCAAAAAATAGAATGGAAGCTTCACTATTTAACACCAGGCTTCTTGTTGACTTGGAGACAATCGAGACCCAAGTGGCGGTCCATCATAAAAGAAAATATTTTTCAAGAGTTTTCAAGAGAACCTGCATCCAAGAAGAAAATGGAGAACTTTTGACATGTTTTCGCACCTCCACAGTTGACTGAGATTCTATACAAGATGTGTACCAGACATTAGGCTTGATAAAGGTTAAAAAAAAATAATTGCCATTTCTAAGTACAACAAATATTTTTTTGAATGCCACTCTCCTGTTTTATTGTTTTTTTTTTAAAAATCAGCTATTAAATTTGACCTCATTCCACGCACATGTACCTAATGATGCGGCCAGTGAATACTTGATTTGGAGATATTTAGTGCAAAAAGCCATCTTGAGTATCTCTTTAATTCCCTCAGTGTGCTTCTCCTTCATAGTGAATGTGTTTTGTATCATTTTCGTAACAACACACAACACTCTTTTTTTTTTTGGCTCAATGTTTATAGCAGCACAGAAGAAGTGTCCTCCGAGACAAATTTCTCCTATGGGAGACCTAATAAAAAGTAAAATCAAATTTCATTTGTGCTGAGATTGTCAAGGGGCAACAACGTGGACTGATGGTTCGCACGTCCATCTCACAAGCGAGCGATGCACCCTAACTCTCGCCCAAAGTCCACCCGGCTAGGAGATACTCTGTGTGTGTTTGAGTGCATAGTCTGAAAGTGGCAAAGAGGCACTGCAGGGATGCAGGTTTGTGTATGTGAGATGAAGGCGCAGATATGAGATGCAGATGTTTGCAGTGAATGGAGAAAATGCGCATGCGGGGAAGAAAGAGGGAAGGACTCGAAACACTGCAAACGTGTCGATGAATAAGTGGGCTTCATCCATCTGTCAGCATCTCTACATTGCGCTCCTGTTGGAGAGACAAGGGAATGCACTTATCATGACATGGCTGCAAGATCAGACCAAACACACGCATACGCACACACATAATTATGATAGTCCCGTTTTGTTTTCTGGAAGAATTGTTGATTATCTGCCAAGCGTCTGCTTCTTGTGAAATTCTCCGCTAGCCGCATCGCTCGTGCGTCATGCTACTGCCGTATATTTAGAAATGTACGCAGTGTAACGTTGAAGTCCGTCTGCGTTCTGCTCCAGGTTGTCGACGCCCCATTTGTTCACATTTTGAAATACGTTCTCTCTTTAGAAATGTCCGAAATAGAATCAAACTATTTCCAACATAAACTGATACAATGTAAAAAAAAAAACAATTGCTACTACACGTACGAGTGGGCGGGAATCAATTTGCTTTGGTCCCCCATTGGCGTTTCTAAGTGTGCCTGTCTACCATAATGTCAAAAGAAAAAAACCTTTGTCATAAATAGTATAATAAACAGGTCTCTCAGTCTTAACTTTGATAAACAGTGAGAGTGAGAATGGTTATACAGTACTACATTCTTAATGATCTGAATGCCAGTCTACTTTCTTATATGCCAGTGACTGACGAGGCATACGCTGCCAGAAAATTTTTGATCCATTCTCAGACCTTTGGAGGGATCCACTTTAGCGCATTATACCCTTCAATTTGCTTATTGTATGTTAAATGTAAGTTCTTGTTTAATTAAACAATCAAAGCGGTATGATCTTCGGAACCCTGCGAGTCTCCTTTTCCTTGGTTTTCCATTGTTGGTCGGGTGCCTTTGATGGAAATAACTTGCTTGAAACGGCCAAATGATTTAGAGTTGCGGCGCCAGCTTTTGCTTTGGCATTTGCTTGACATCCTGCGACATTGTTTTTGTTTCATTTTTACGTCGTGTAGAGAGGTGGAAATGTTCCAACAAACCCATTACTGCGCAGTGTTTGTATTCTTCGCTGCAGAACCAATCATGCGCTTTCCATGAACATTCCCACATGCACATTATGCCAGTAGTGAGTCGTAAATTCAACTTGTCTAACTTTCTTTAGATTTTATAATCACGTCTCGACCTATAGACTGGACAATGCTAGACCTTCTATGTTAACAACAGGGCCCCAGATGTCTGAAGTGTAGAATAACGTGACTTTGGGCTGGCTTTCCCATCTGAACACTGCTGCGCTTGATTTGTGCAAACTTTGAAGGAAGTTTGATGGCAAGCAGGAGAACCGCATATTGCCTTTTTCGAAATGTGTGTTTGCGTGTGTGTGCGGGGGGGGAGGGGGGGGAGCTGATGGTGAAACTTGCAGTCTGGTAAGCAGGGACATTCCCCTCTCTATTCCCTCTCAGTGCCATGGAAACCAGACGGGAGGGCTATGGTGCCCCACAGGAGCCAAATGAGGCGGCAATAATGCAGCGCTTAACCCCACATTGAAAAATGACTTCATTCTCTCATCAAAAGAGCAGTGCCAAACTCCCCGCCACGCTTATGCATGCACATCTGCACGCATAAACACACAAACATGAATGCAAAAGTAGTTGAAACGCGCCGCGGGTATTTCCCGTGATGAAGGTGCGAGACAGTTTGCTGGCATGTGGTTCTCCTCACACACACAATTTTAGCCTCTCATGCTGCAGTGCTAGCAAAGCTCTTTGCAGTATTTATTATGAATTAACAATTAATGAAATAATGCAAGGTCATTGCAACACATGGACTCTGTTCGTCCGATTGAGTAAGTTCATATTCGCCACAACGGACTTTTATCCCTCGATGACCTTGTGCACATCTCTGTGCAGATTTGCGGGAAAGAAAAAAAGATGCTGACAGAAATTATAAGGAATATAAAAATAAACGAGTATATATTCTCAGAACAAGCAAGTGACAACATTATCAAACACTATGAGAACAGAACAGGAGTAAGCATATTCAATTCTATAATAAATCATGGCTTTAAAAAATGATCCAGAATATTTTATCAAGGAAAAAATATTATTGATAAAATGACAGATATAATGATTGAATCTAATGAATATTTTATTCACATTGGTAGCGCACTCGTGAAAGAAATTCCAGAGTTCTCAAAAAATGATTTGCAGATAGAATTTATTGCAAAACGTAATCTTTTGAACGAAATTCACTACGGTTTCAGAGAGAAAAGAACAACGTCTATATATCGTCAATATACAGTATATGTTCATTAAAAAAAAGAAAGGGAAAAATGTACACGCATAATATTCATCCCTCCATCGTTAACACTTTATTTGCGAAACGTCTATCTTAGCTGAAAACTGTCAAAGGACTGTTAAGAAGCTGCATTAGATATTCAATCAAAAAACATTCCAAATGTATTCATTTACCACAACACATTGGCATATGTTGACATAGCTTCTTCTAGTCTTTTGCCACTTTTCATGTGTCATTACCAGCAACGAAATACTCACCCGCTAAAATAACTCCAAATTTGGCCAGGTTGTGGGTCCTTTTTGGATTATTGTAACTCAATACATTTGCGTGGTTGAGAGAGATGCACGAGCATGCACAAAGAGACATGCCAAAAGGCTTTTTAGATGCTGCTTCTCTTCTTGTCCTATGGCTATGCTCACTTTATGCTGCCTTTGTGTCATTCTTACATTTGTGTCATGCAGTGGACTGTCTGCTTGTGTGTGTGTGTGTGTGTGTGTGTGTGTGTGTGTGTGTGTGTGTGTGTGTGTGTGTGTGTGTGTGTGGGTGTGTGTGTGTTTGTGTGGTGTGTGTGCGTGCGTGTACTCAGAGAGACTTGAAAAGATGCTGTAATATTATAAATTGAGCCCTGAGGGTAGCTAAAAGCTTTTAAAGACAGACTGTTGACAATGTGGCAATCAGGCATGACAGACAGACGGACGGGCAGGCAACAGAGTAAATGAGAAGGCAAACGTGAATCAAATGAGACTCTGGATGGGTGGGTAAGAAAAAAGTTGATTGAAAAGAATGTTATTTCTATGGCGTAAACAAACAGTATTTGGGCTTTCCCCTTCCCTGTTGTGTCTGCCCCGTGTGTATTTGTGCAATTATAGAGAGGTGCCTTCGTATGTGTATATTTACCTGAGTAAGAGGGAATGTGTGTTTTCCTCCCAAAACCACTTTGCTCAATAATCTGTCTCGTTTGTTTACATGGAAGGCAATACGCTTGCGTGCACGTGCCCAATTGTGTGTGTGTGTGCGCCCCTGAGCAACCTGTTTATGACGTCTCCTTGTGTGAAAGCTCCAAGTGTAAGAAGCCCTTTGAAATGATAAGCTTGTGTTATCATTGGTTACTCACAGCCGAGTGAGGCAATATGAGGCAGACACCTACAAAGACGTGGGAGACAAATGAGTACAATCAAAGCGGCAGTGGCCCATTTCAATTTTTTAAAAAAAGGAACATGTACTGTGAATAAAGTCATTACTAGAGGTGAGGGACTCATTGTACTTCTATACTGTGCTCTTCTTATCATGATCTATATACATAAAAGGGATGTTGACCAAACCAATAAAAAAATAACAGCTTGTTTTCTCAACTGCAAAAAGGAGCAGGCATCTATTGGCGGCAGGGGGCTTTGTTTTATGATGGACAGCAGAGAAGGGCAGATCGTCACGAGTCGATCTGGCGACCGGCGGGTGTTTTGTTACTTTGGCAAATGCTAAATGCTACATTGGTTGACACTTCAGCAACTGTAAACTAGTCAATGCACTCACCATTATCCAACCTTTTTTACTCTGTTCGAGCAGCGTTTGGAAACTGGCTGCGTCCTTTACACACACCCGTCCGGTCGTATATTGTCACACTGCCATCAGAAAAGCTCAGCTTGCAGTCTAACCTCCGACCGCAAGACTCCATTTCCTGTGATTCTTGGACATGGAAGCAGGAAGTAGTTCTAGCTTTGGTTTGAGAAAAGAGACGCCTGCGAGCAAGTAGATGCGGATGAGAATGAGAACATGAACATGAATGTTAAATAAGAAGGAATTTAACATAATGTGGACCTCTCCGGCCCACAGACTGCAATGATATTGTCCCGTATTCTAACAGTGGTCCTATATTTTGTTGTTCTACTTCTTCCTTTCATAGCTTTGCTGCTGTGAACCTGGAATTTCTCCATTGCGAGACTAATGAAGGTTTTCTTTTCTTTTTTTTCTTTTTCGCCGCCAGAAATAGCTCGCAGTAGGCTAATAGGGCTACATATACCATGAATCTTACACCAAAAAGCAAAAATAATTCTTGTTCCGGTATAATAAAACCAGACGCATGCTCGTGATGAGACATTTGAATGAGAATGCAAACGTAAAAGAAAGGAATTTGAATTCAAGACGATGAATTGAAAAGATGACATCCATCCATAAATGCACTTCAAATTACAAGATGGACTATCAATTTATGAGAAAATTTAAGGATTTTAAAGATGCGTTTGGTATGAATAGTGCAGTTTATCGAATGTTTATCCACTTTTTTCCTTAAGTTTGTCAAAATTAAAATAAAAATGCATACTAACGCCTCTTTAAGTAAAGATGAAGTTTATAATCAAAACAAGGGGCATTTTCTTTTTTTGGGTGGGGGGCAGCAAAATTAGGCGAATGATAGATTTATCGAAAAACCAAAAGCTTCCTGCAACATAAAAAAAGACAAAGGCAACACAACTTGAATGCTTTTAGGAAAGGATGCCGTTATTTTATGCATAATATCATTTTAATACTGCACAGGGCACTCATCTAAAGCTTTGAAGCAGCAGACGCTACACTTCTATGTGGCTTTGTAGGTGCTGCGATTTTGGTTAGCGGTGAATTGAACATCCGTACATCCCTTCTGTACACACCACCAAGGAGCTGGAGCTCATCTCAGCTGACTTTGGGCAAAAAAGAGAGACAACACCCAATCAAATACAGGTCACATACCACACTGTCTCTGAGTGGGAAGTGAGCCCACAATGCCTGCACCACAGTCAGACGAGTGTACCGCTACGCTATTAGCGACCACAATGTACCCAACAGAGTGCAAATAAAATCATCAGTTAACTCTTTTCCAGTCTAAATTGGATGTTCGCTCATGTACTGTTGATGGCCATGTCGCGTGTGATTTACTGAAATTGCGTTCTTTTACCGAGATACGAGTGAGTGCTAAATTGCACATTCAAAAAAATAACACTGTTGGCACTAGATGGAAAAGTGGCGAAGACAACCATATACCGAATAAAAGAGGATTTTGTGCTTAAGGTTGATGGTTTTCTCGATAGAACATTTGGGAGAGCACGGCAAGTGCTAAATGCAGGTTGAAATGATACAATTGGAAGGCAAACAAATATTACCGAGTTGCAGAAACGAAATCTAGTCTTCAGACAATTCTGGAGAAGCCACCGACCTAAAAAAAAAAAAGTTTTGTTGAACTCAAAGTGACACGTCTGACAACTGTTCCAGAGGAGGTCAGCACCAGACAATTGTCACAGTACAGTAAAAGGATCCAGATGAAATAAAATATGTAGTTGAAATGAATTTTCTTGAAGCAATATGGCATGATTCCTTCTTGTGACTAGCTGGTTAGTCCGAAGATTATTGTGTGCTGTTTTCTTCTGAGACACCATTTAAGGACACAAAATAAGCCATGACAATTCATTTCAGATTACATACATTACATTGCTCGCGCTAAGTAATGTACGTGTTTGCATATACTCTTCCCATACACATTTTGCGCGTGTGGGAATTATAAGTGGTTGGTAGATCAGCTTCCACAACTGTTTAGATGAGCAATGAAGTTTTCGCCCATTTCTGCATTTGCAAACCTGGAGTAAACCAGATCTTTATTGTCCATTTCGGAAGTCTTGCCTATTTGAGTGAAATGGACTGTATTCACCATCCACCTGGGTAGAGGTCACTCTTTAAGGAAATTGGGTGGATGAAGGTCTTGGGTGGGTCATGTAGGCGAGCATGTGTGAGAGCAAAGTGATAACAAGAAGTTGGACGCTGTTGTCACATCTTGTTAACCTGTTTGAGAAGCAACAATTGCTCAGCAGCCCCCCCCCCCCACACACACACCCACTCCTCCACCACCCCCTTTTACACTCATACCTCAAGTGCTACATGCCACTATTTAGAATGTTCCCTTTTTAGTCGGGCACCTCCAACGTGGCCTCCAAAAACCCCTGTGGTTACAAAGAACCAACATAACATTCTCGACCAACACTGTTCACAGAAGCACTTGAGTTGGAGTTGTGCTATTGTACTCATTGTCTACAACTGATTGTCTCCTCACTGCTTTTAGCACGGCACTTCCTGTTACCGTTTGTCAATCAAATCGTCTCCAAGTCAGTATGAAGGCGTCTTTACGTTACATTCCCTTAAGTGCAATCTGGGCCTCCGGGAGCCCAGAGGCAGTCAGTCAGAGCGCCTCACAGATGCAGACATGTTTTTATCACGCTGTGAACTGGCAAACTGGCAGGTCGCACAATTTTGTCTGTTGTCAGCCACGGCGGTTAGAATGTGTACTCCAAGCAAACCGCCATTCCTGCTGCTGGAAACATTAAGCGTATCACTTCCTGCATGTGCTCTGCAGCAGTTTTTTTTCTTCCTGGAAATATGTATGTCACTTTCAAATAAGACGCATGAGGTTGATTTGTGGGGACGTTGACGACGCAATATAAAAATAAAGCAACGTTACCAAGCAACCGGTAAAATATAAATTGACGAAAATGAACAATTTTCTCCTTTAAGAAACATTTGCCCAATTTTGTGGTTTTCTTCCCTTTTAACATAATTCTCATGGACAGGGAAATAACAGATGACCAAGACCATCGAGTCAGAAAACCTTTATTTAAAGAGTGTGACCTGCATGCGGACTGCATCTGACTGTAACAATGTGAACTGTCACCTGATGCCCTGTGTCCTCTCTGCCAAGAAAATGAAAGTGAATCTTTTACTGTACATGTTGCAGACTAAGTCACATTGAATAGATGAGTTGACTCCAGTGGTTATGATGTCATGCATCGAGAACAGCCGAGCATGCGCAATTCTCCACACGCTCAAACTTCCTGTCTCACATTCGGTACATGGAAAATGTGCAATGAATGTCTCACTGAGACATACAGTAGAATGCAAAGTGACTCAATAATTGTTGCTTTGATATAGTAATCGTGTTGGAAAATTTGCTGTTAGAAGGTCTTTATGGACTAAATATGGTGGACAATTCCTAATAATTATGTGATGGGGGTGAGGGGGGATACTGTTTCACCAAAAAAAAACGACAGGGTTGGCATGTTAATGCTGCCCATTACTGCGTCGTTCTCTTTTGCTCTCTTAGGCAATTGTTCCGTGTATTGTAGAGGTTAACTGCGGTATAATCTCGAAAGTTGAACGTCCCTGACATTAATTTGATCAAGGAGAGGCTTACGATCTTAACATGGGGAGAGCAGCACCCCTGCATCAACCAGTTGCAATCTTAGAACCATGACCGCACGGCTCCAGAGGTTCCGCTGAAATTCATCGCATTTGAACTTCTTTTGGTTTAATTGACCAACTGTGACTCGTTTGCCCTTTCAGTTAAGTGTGTGCCAAAGTGACTAACATGACAAGAGTCAAGACTGCGGTGAGGTGCCATGGGAGAGGAAAAGAAGGAAGGAACAAGGAGGCAATCGAGGTTGAAAGTCAATAAAGTTATACTCAAAAGGAAGTGGAAAAGAATGCAGGAAGAAGCAACAGCGTCTGATATGGGGCACGGGCGTCGGGAAAGGACATCAAGACAAAGAAACTCAACTCATTATGTTGTAGAAAGGAAATGAGGAAAGGGGAAGTGGAAAAGCGAGGGATCTGAATGACTGGTATTGTTTTTTCTCCATTGTGAGACAAATAAAAGTTTTCTTATTATTATTATTAAAATTTGAAGAGGAAGGAAATATCAAAGAAATATCTGTGGTAAAATCAGGAGAAAGACCGGAGGAACAAGAGCAAATACATTTGATGTACAGGGAGAACCGAGAAAGGAAGTGTGACCAAATGTGTGTGTGTGATTGGAGTGAGAGGTCAGTGTCTGTCTTCACCAGTATTAAGCTTCAGCCTTATTACAGCTTCATTACATCAGTCTACTTTATCCATTACACACACCCACACCCACACATAGTGAGTGACTATATACACTGTAATACAGTATAGACTGCGTGCACAAACATAGACTTGTGCAGACTGGACTATGTAAAAACAGGCCCCTTGTCCATCATTTTCAGAAGGATCAGGCCTCAGAGTGAGGTATCATGTTAATCACTTTAAAAGTGTGTATTTGTGTGAGTGCCTGCCTGCGGCGGTGGGTGGGTGCTTGTGTATGTACTTCACAGCTGTTCAATGCATTACCCACTGACATGGACACTGCTAATCTAATTTTGCTAACAGCCCTCGAAAAGCAGCCGAAAGCTTAACTAGCGCCCCCTATGCCCCCGTCGCTGGAATGTATGCCTGTCAAAAGTCACTCGTCAAGCACGGACTAGAGCATTTTAGCTATATTTGGAAGCGCCTGTAGCCAGGTGGCTCGTGTTTCAAACCAAACAGCTTGTCTCATGTCGTGGTTGGTCAACGGAAGAGTGGCATCACTTAGCTCCGCAGCCGCCCACGTCAGATGTCTTTACTTGTCCTGTGGAAATGAGGTGCGCGGTGCGAAATGAACCTCGACCGCATGATTTATGGGTCAGGGCTGAAAGATGTTTTGAGTAAAAAAAAAAAATGGACAGAGTGCCTATATTACATTTTTTTTCCAATGCTTAAACTCTAATAGTGATTCATTGTAACTCTTATTGATCACAAACCCACTCACAGATGTTTGCAAAAGTCCGTTTTCTCATTTTGTAACAGACATCTCACTGCTCAATTTCCAAGTGTTCGACACAATCCTTGTTAAACTGTACGTATTCATGGCTATTATTTACACTAGTCCGCCGCTTTGTCACAGGGGAAAACTGTTTTCGATAATTCGTTCACACTTTAATTGCAGTCAGCCTAAGCACTAGAACTAAGCCACAGGTAAGCTGTCGACGTGAAGTACAAATGGAGTAGGAAGGCTGACAAGACTGAGAATTGGACCAGTAGACGATGCGGAGGTGAAGAAACAGGAGGGAGAGCAGGAGGAGAACAAGAAGGGGAAGAAGGAAGGAGAGCAAGAAACAGAAGTACTGATGTCATCAGAATTACAGTAGTGGATCATGTCAGCAACCTTGGAATTACCTCTGAGGGATGACAGCAAATAGACTGAACTTTTTTGCCCCTCTCCATTTCTCTCTGAAATTACTTTTTTGTTTATTTGGTTTTGGTGACTGACATTTTCGCGATCCTTGACAGTTAGTCAGCTTGTGTGCACAACGATCCCCGCTGTACTTTCTGCGCCAACAATGTGAGTGCATCCTCATTTCGAAATCTTTGAGACTAACTGGAAATGGGTTTATAGTTACAAAAAAAAGTTGCCTTAAGTGGATATAAGCACATGGATAACAACATTATAATAATCATCATTATAAGAACACACTGAGGTTGACATCAGCAAAAATAAATAAATTAATTGATTTAATTAGGTCATAGTGGGAAGAAATAGTAAATCGTCATTGGGGGTACCAGCAGAGGGAACGGATTTAAGGCTTGACCATTTATTGAAGATTCAGTTTGCAGTTGAGTTGCAGTTTGCAAAATGTGATGAGCCAATCAGCTGATGAGAGGAGTGACATGATTGATTTCCGGTTGAATAACACACAAGTTTTCCTTTCCTGGGCGTTCCAAATGTGAGATAAATGTTCTTGTATGCATGAAAAAAGACTCAACTTTACAGGGGACGATTGACTTCTATTGGATCACAGCAGCAAACAAACTACTTAACAAAACCTTACAATATACATTTTATTCAAGGGATGAGTCCAAACTCAACAAACTTCTGAGGACGCTGCTATCTATCGCTAAAAAATGGAAATGTCAGAGACAAACAGCTCTTCTTAGATCACTTTAAATCAGGGGTCCCCAAACTTCCTGTGAGTGCCAAATAACTTTTCCCTTCTCTGAAAGGGGCCGAGTTCGGTTTGGAACAAGAAGTGTGACGATCGCAGGAGGTGTCGAGACATCAACATTTATTGTTTTCCAAAAAGCCGCACATAACCAGGTATTACCCTTTTTCCGGGCTCTTGACAGGCACAATTTATCAACTCAATAATAACCAAGTGCATCGCAGATTTTATTTATTCATTTATTTATTTTTGGGAGAGAGGAGTTCCGAATAGGGCACAGACTGCAGAAGGGTGGAATAGAATGTTATGTTCTATGCATCTACAAGTCTCGATCACCTGGTCAGACCTGGAGGGGAAGCCCTCCACACCCAAAAAAAAAAAAACGTAAAAAACACATCTTTGGTATTGTTCAGGGGGCCTAGGAAAATGCAGCGGCGGGCCACATTCGGCCCGCGGGCCGTAGTTTGGGGACCAGTGTTTTAAATTGTCTCGGTGTGTATAAAGTTACGTTAGTAAAGACAAGCGAGGATAAAACAATTTGGGGTGGGTGGGGGTCATGGGTGGAGGTATTCTAACATGCCAAACAGAATTGTTGAATGTAAAGTTGCCTGTGTGTGTGTGTGTGTGTGTGTGTGTGTGTGTGTGTGTGTGTGTGTGTGTGTGTGTGTGTGTGTGTTTGCCTGCCTCCATGTTGCATTCCTGTGAGCAGCAGGTTGGAAAGATGGGCCGTGAAGGCAAACAGTCTCCTGGGCACCAGCCAGACGACATACAGATGGGCACACACTCTCTCTCACACACACACACACACACACACACACACACACACACACACACACACACTCACACACACACACACACACAGTATTTTTGTTCAGTTCATCAGAAGCTATGTTATGCTAAAATGTAGTGCAAACAAAAAAAAAAGCCCCAACAACCAGCCATGATTATGTACATGTTGTCCAGCTCAAGCATCGGCTTTTTAAATTCACCCCCTAGGTTTTGTTTTGTTTTTTTTTCGTGGTCCCTTTGTCTGCCTCCCATCATCTCCACATATTGTATTTGTTTTGACACGGCCCAATAAACACAAATTGTTCTCAGGCGTTGGCCTCTGCCAGTAAGTGCCGCCTTCAAGTGCCAGGGCTGCGGTGCAGGCCCTCGGACAGATGGTGCGGGACAGCTGGGCCGGGGTGACAAGTGTGTGCGACCCGAGCTTTTGCGGTGCTGAAAGAAAGAAAGACAACATTGACAGAGAGAAAGTATTTGAAGAGGAATATTTCAGCTGGCCGGTGATTGCCAGGAGCTGGCAAACAGAGGCGAGGTGGCGGGTCAGGGGTCTGTTGGGACATCTTGAATAGATTTGGAGCTAGAGAAAGACAAAGAGGAGGAGTCATGATGATAAAATGGAGCACAAACGAGATGCTTTCTGACAGTTGGTTCCTTTTTTTCTCAATCGCGCTTCGATTTCCAATGGCCACAAATATTCCATGTTTTTGTCTGCTTCTCTGGCCTCGCCCCCTCCTCCCGTCTTGTCTGGCACAAAGGCATCACGCAGGTGTCGACCCACTGCCTGTAAACTCTCATGGGCCAATCAGTTCATGGATTGCTCATTTCGCTGAACGCCCTCGAGTGGACGACTGATGAGTGCCTCATTTTTGTGCTGAGTTAAAGTGAGGGGTCTCCAGGAGGAAAGTAAGAAACGCTCTCTTGGAGCACACGTGACACACCATCCCCACGTGACTTTTGTCTGCTCCGGTGCTGAAACCTCAATGACCACCCCTCATTATGTCTTCAAATGCGCCCCACCCTGCACATTTTTTCCAGCCGAGTGGACATTTGCATGCAGAGTCACGGCCTGCGAACTGGACAGAACACCTAAAACATGGAGGATAATACATGAGGAAAAGATGTGTCTTTATCAGAGCCATCTTTCCAGCCGGGATGATGGGAACACGTGCTTCGAATAAACAGGCAGGCAGGCCAAAAACCCACTCTTCAATTTTATTCCTGAAAAATATAACCCAAGCCAAATGTGAAAAGTAATATTTTTTGAAGAAATAAATTCCAAAAGAAAGAAATAACAAAAATGCCATTTGCTGACTTTGACCAGTGCAGGGCGTAATCCGCTTCATGCCCAAAGCCAGCGACATTCCAATTCACTGTGTGTGTGTGTGTCCATCCATTATCTGAGCTGTTTATTCTCACAAGGATCAGGGCCATGCCTATCCCAGCCATTTTTTATATATATATATATATATATATATATATATATATATATATATATATATATATATATATATATATATAAAAATTTTTAAAAATCCTCATCTCACCCCTCGGGTGGTGTCCGTCCCTCATTCAGCTCGGGTCCTCTACCAGAGGCCAGGAAGCTTGAGGGTTCTGCGCAGTATCCTTGCTGTTCCCAGCACTGCACATTTCTGGACTGAGATGTCCGATGTTGTTCCCGGGATCTGTTGCAACCACTCATCTAGTTTGGGGGTCACTGCCCCGAGTGCGCCGACCACCACAGGCACGACTGTCACCTTTACCTTCCAGGCTCTCTCCAGCTCCTCTCTGAGCCCTTGGTATTTCTCGAGTTTCTCATGTTCCTTCTTCCTGATGTTTCCATCACTTGGGACCGCTACGTCCACTACAACGGCTTTCCTCTGCCCTTTATCTATGATCACGATATCTGGTTGGTTCGCCATTACCATCTTGTCAGTCTGGATCTGGAAGTCCCACAGGATCTTCGCTCTGTCATTCTCCACCACCTTCGGAGGTGTTTCCCATTTTGGCCTTGGGGTTTCCAGTCCATACTCCGCACAGATGTTTCGGTAGACTATGCCAGCCACCTGGTTATGGCGTTCCATGTAGGCTTTCCCTGCCAGCATCTTACACCCTGCAGTTATGTGTTGGATCGTCTCAGGTGCCTCTTTGCACAACCTACACCTTGGGTCTTGTCTGGTGTGGTATATCTGGGCCTCGATGGCTCTGGTGCTCAAGGCCTGTTCCTGAGCAGCCAGGATGAGTGCCTCTGTGCTGTCCTTCAGGCCAGCCCTCTCTAGCCACTGATAGGACTTCTTGAGATCAGCCACTTCAGTTATGGTCCGGTGGTACATCCCGTGTAGGGGCTTGTCCTCCCATGATGGTCCCTCCTCCAGCACCTCATCTTCTGTTCCCCATTGTCTGAGACATTCTCTTAGTACGTCATTCGTTGGAGCCTTCTCCATGATGTATTCATGGAGCTTGGATGTTTCATCCTGGACAGTTGCTCTCACACTCACTAGTCCTCGGCCTCCTTCCTTTCGGCTTGCGTACAGTCTCAGGGTGCTGGATTTGGGATGGAACCCTCCATGCATGGTTAGGAGTTTTCGGGTCTTAATGTCCGTGGTCTGAATCTCTTCCTTTGGCCACCTTATTATTCCTGCAGGGTATCTGATCACTGGCAGGGCATAGCTGTTTATTGCCCGGGTCTTATTCTTGCCATTGAGCTGGCTTCTTAGGACTTGCCTCACTCGCTGGAGGTATTTGGCCGTAGCCGCTTTCCTTGTTGCCAGTTCGAGGTTGCCATTGGCTTGTGGTATACCAAGGTACTTGTAGCTGTCCTCAATGTCTGCTATTGTTCCTTCAGGGAGTGAGACCCCTTCAGTGCGGACTACCTTTCCTCTCTGAGTCACCATCCGACTACATTTCTCAAGCCCGAATGACATCCCGATGTCGCTGCTGTAGATCCTGGTTGTGTGGATCAGGGAATCTATGTCCCTTTCGCTCTTAGCATACAGCTTTATGTCATCCATGTAGAGGAGGTGACTGATTGTAGCTCCATTTCTGAGGCGGTATCCATAGCCTGTCTTGGTGATTACTTGGCTTAGGGGGTTCAGTCCTATGCAGAACAGCAGTGGGGAGAGTGCATCACCTTGGTATATGCCACATTTGATGGACACTTGGGTAAGTGGCTTGCCATTGGCTTCAAGTGTGGTTTTCCACATCCTCATCGAGTTCGCAACGAAGGCTCTTAGGGTCCTGTTCACCTTATACAACTCCAAGCATTCAGTGATCCATGTATGTGGCATCGAGTCATAGGCTTTCTTGTAATCAATCCAAGCTGTGCACAGGTTGGTACGTCGGGACCTGCAGTCTTGTGCGACTGTTCTGTCAACCAGGAGTTGATGTTTGGCTCCTCTAGTATCTCTACCAATGCCCTTCTGTGCTTCGCTCATGTATTGATCCATGTGTCCACTTATCTTAGCCGCAATGATGCCTGACATGAGCTTCCATGTTGTGGAGAGACAGGTTATTGGCCGATAGTTGGATGGGGCTGCACCCTTCGAGGGATCCTTCATGATCAGGATCGTTCGCCCTTCGGTTAGCCATTCTGGGTGAGTCCCATCCCTCAGCAGCTGGTTCATTTGTACTGCTAGGCGCTAATGGAGTGCTGTGAGTTTCTTTAGCCAGTAGGTGTGGACCATGTCCGGGCCTGGTGCTGTCCAGTTCTTCATATCTGAGACTCTTTCCTGTATGTCTGCCACTGTTATGGTAACTGGGTTCTGTTCAGGAAGGTTGCTGTGCTCCTCTCTCAGGGTCACCAGCCATTGTGCACTGCTGTTATGTGCAACCTCCTTCTCCCATATGCCTTTCCAGTACCTTTCAGTTTCCAATCTTGGTGGGTCAGCTCTGTTGTTAGGACCCTGCCACTGAGCGTACACTTTCGCAGGTTGTGTTGCGAACAGCCTGTTTATTCGTCTGGCCTCATTCTCTTTCGTGTACCGCTTTAGGCGACTGGACAAGGCTTGGAGCCTTTGTTTGGCAGTTTCGAGTGCTTCAGGTATGGTCATCTGGATGTACCTCTCGGGTATCGGCCTTTTCATCACACCTCTCTGGGCCTCCGTCAATTGACTCACATCTTTCCGGGCCGCCTTGATCTTAGCCTCCAACCGTCTTTTCCATGGTGGGTAACGTATCTCATGGCTTCCATGGTTGCTCTTATAGCCCAGAGTCTCCAGGATCACTGATGCTGAAGCGTATATCAGCTCATTGGTTTCTGTGATCGTTACGGTAGGGATCGCCCTCAGTGCTGCATTCACACTTTCTATGAGACTTTCAGATGGTACTTCACATAGCCGTTGTAATCGGTTTCTAGGTTGCCCAGCTTTCATTCTCGCTATGATCTTAGCTTTCAGGTCAGTTGCTGCCTCGCTCAGCATTTCATTCATTGGGGCTGGCCACCCAATCTCATCATCTGCATTCATTGGGGCTTGCCTCCCAATCTCTTGTATGACCTCCTCCTCTGATCTGGCAGCCTGGGGCCCTTCGCCATGGAACCTGCGTTGTACCTCATCAATCTCAAGTTGTGACAGCAGTTGCCGTTTGTGGATGTTGGAACACTGAGCTACTAGTTGTTTCGTGGTCAACCGTGACTGTGGGTTTCGAAGTAACCATTTAGCCCACATTCTCTGCATGTAACCCCTCTGACTAGGGTTGCTTGAATAGTAGCATTCCAACAGAGCCATGTTATCGCCTCTCGCCCATCTCCGCTTTGTTCCAGTAGCCCATTTTTCATCAAGGTGCTCTGGTTCCCCAGCACCTGACGCAGACCTTGTTTGGCCGGGCGACGTCTGAGCCGGCATGTCATTCGTTTTATTGTCTCTCATCATTGTATGAGGTAGGCATTAGCGTGAAGGATCTTGCCCAAGGACCCACACTGGATGGTGTTATGTGCTCATTTTTGCCCCAAGCGGGATTCGAACCACCGTCTCCCGTATGCCAAACCGATGCCTTTCCAACTGAGCTATCCAGCCGCTATGAGCT